>NC_085026.1:8323673-8492800 GCF_963692335.1 Osmerus eperlanus | reverse complement strand
GGCGGTGATGCATCAGCAGTATCGCTCCACTCCAGGGGGCAGAGGAGGGATGGAGGGATGGCGGGAGGCGGGGTGACTCTAATAGAGACACAGGAGAGACTGACAGATATTGGCAGCGGAACGGAGGAGAAGAGAGAGGGGAGAAGGGCGAGGGACTGGGAGGTGTGACAGGGGAGGTGAAAGCAGCTAGAATAGCAGGAGAGAAATAAGGAAGAGGAGAGGAGCAAGACGGGAAGAAAAGGTTATAAATGGCCCTCTTTCTCTCTCCCCTTTTGTGTTTTTCTTGTCTCTCCACCCGCAACTCCTTCCTCTAACGGTACTCTTGGGTCGAATCCAGAGATTGAATACAAGATATTGGAGCGGAAAGATCTGAGAAATAGAAAGATAGAGAAAGAGACAGATAAGGCAGAGAAGTGTGCATGGGTGAGAGAGAGAAAGAGAGAGATGTAGGAGGGGAGATTGACGGCTACCCCATCCAAGTGCCAGCTGGACAGCCTGCCGACAGGAAGGCTATCCTGTTTAAGAGGCCAGAAACAGATAGAGGGTGGTGATTGGACAAGGTCAGGGTCACGGCTACACAGTCCATTATCAAAGATTTACACCCTCATCTGCTGGGAGCCACAGTGCAGGGCTAAGATGCTCGAGACACTGCAAGACAAAGATGTTGTGGACACGGCAAGACAAAGATGTTGTGGACACTGCAAGACAAAGATGTTGTGGACACTGCAAGACAAAGATGTTGTGGACACTGCAAGACAAAGATGTTGTGGACACTGCAAGACAAAGATGTTGTGGACACGGCAAGACAAATGTGTTAAAGACATACAATATTTATGATCTATACATACTCAAAGTAGAGAGAATATAACAAGAGGAATTAAGGATGTTGTCCTCATATACAGGAAGAGCCATTGACAGTGCCGCCATATTGGTCTGTTGAGGACAGAAGTGTGCGTTTGTGTGTGTTGGGGGGGGGGGGGATTCACAAAGGATGTCCATACTACCACACGAAAGGAAGGCTTATTACTGTAATTACATATCATGTATAAGATGGCAGAAAACATTCACGCGCACACACACACACACACATACACAGAGGTGATTAGTGTGATGGGAGGCTGGAGGCTGAAGGCTGAATAATATTATCCAGCATCCTGAAGCCCCTCCGTGGTTTCCACGCAGGAAAGCAAGCCTTGACTTCAAAGACAAGGGTTAGCCACAGTCACTGGGTTATTCATGATCAACCAATCCATGCATCCCTCACGCACACGCCCAGCCCACCAGCCAATCAACACGCATCACTTAAGCCACATCCATGTAATGCTAGCATGTTTTGCTGCATGAGCATGTGTAAAGCTGCTGACGTGTAACACACGCACGCACGCACACACACACACACACGCACGCACGCACGCACACACACACACATGCACACACACACACACACGCACGCACGCACACAACAAGGTCCCTCTGAGGTTGATCAGATGCTGAGCATTCAATATCTCAGTGGAGTCGGTGCAGAGTAGGGGTAAGGGTTCAAAGGTAATGTCTGTGACTCTAACCTCAGGGAGGGCAAGTGAGAGTGGCGGGATTCACTTCTGAGCTTCACAGGTGAAACATGGCACATCTCGGAAAACCTGTATCTTGTGTTATTGAGCTCTTCATTGCAATATTCAAATCCATAAAAAGCTTTCTGTATGAATTATAGCATACCATCATCAGGTGGCACAGGGGCGCTTCAGCAAGTCCCTATACAGTACACACCCTCTGAACATATGCTAAACACATGGTGTTTCAGGGAGAAAATGATTTCAAGCTAATTAGCATTTAAACAGTGATTTGGCTTCATATATATAATATAAATGATCTACCTTTTATCTAAATACTTTTTGGCCACGGCACTGTGGTTCAGCCATGGCATTGCCCATGGTACATTATGCATGGTAGCTAACACTGCCTCGGTTGGTCCTAAATGACTTGGGTACAGAGTGGGACTATAGGAAGAAGCGAGCAGCCTCACGTGGGAGTCGTGTTCTCATCAGGGGCTGACACACACACACACACACACTAATTGGTCTCTTTCATAGACTCCTTCTCCCTCTCCTCCCAGTCCCATTGCCTTTGAAGTCTGGCCGCAAAGATAGACACACAAAATCCATTCTTTTTCAGAGTCACGACCGTGTGTCATATACACACAAGCACAAGGGCGCCTGCACACACGTACACACACAAATGCATGCTCACACACTTGTACACCTACACACACACACAGTGCCACCTGCTACAGTGCCACCCGTTGTTTTATGACCCTCAATTCCACCTGCACACTATCGCTAGCTGGCCGACTTTCTCTCTCTCTCTTTAACTGAGGGCTGAGTCATAGCAGGAACAGCAGAGAGGCTACACACACTTCCTCCTCCACACTCATTAGCTTTCGCTTTCAAGGGACCTAGATCATTTACAAAGTGTACTCCAAACCACATTAAAACAAACTAGAATGAAAGGCATTTTGCTCATATTAGATACACAATTTAAGGTATATTTCATTTCCAGTCGTTTGATGTTGGTAGTTCAGCCGCCCAGTGAGCCCTTCTGCGTGCAGTACGGTCGAGCTTTAAGGATTTCTACTGTACCATTATGAATCTAAACCCAAAACCTAATTACATTTTGACGATTATTTCAACTTCAACGCTGGCACAAAATGTTCGCAGGGGGAAGAGAGAATCACATTGGTAGAGTGTGTTTGCGAGTGCTGTGTGTGCGGGTACAGCATAGACCCACTTCATCGTGTTATAATCCCTAAAGCAAACCAAGA
Source organism: Osmerus eperlanus (assembly GCF_963692335.1). NCBI lineage: Eukaryota > Metazoa > Chordata > Actinopteri > Osmeriformes > Osmeridae > Osmerus > Osmerus eperlanus. Next base: position 8,489,982 of record NC_085026.1, on the reverse strand, counting down.
TTTGTCAAAAAAGGTCTCTCTCGCTCCAATTAAAATAGCTCACTGTTTGTTGTCCGCCTTCAAAAACCCACTACAGATTGTACAGTACAGTGTGTGCTAGATTGGCCTCCTCTGCAACCCTGCCAGTGGAAGGCTGGCCAGGCAGAGAACGATGGCAGGGCACAGCAGGGCTTAGCCTAGTACCTACCACAGAGGACACAGGCCTACACGCGGCCAGTGACGCTCTCTATTGGCCTGAGCTGAGTGATAATGAAACACACACACACACATACTTCTATGAATAGAGGCAGTGAAACCTGAGATTCCTCAACCAAACCACTCCAGAGATGCTTGAGATTACTGCCATTATAAACAATGTGTTTACAGTAACAAGGAGGAACTACAGTGTGACAACAGAAGTTGTTTTGTGAAAAGCAATGACATTTATATTCTAAAATGTATCAAAAGATCTCCCAGGGCCTTACGCCTCCACTACTAATGACAGTTGGCGTTTTTCGCAATAAATTATGAATTAATTTTATTCAATGACCTGCCGCTGCTCCCCAGCCCCTCCCTTTCCTGTTGCCGGGTTACTGTAGATATTAGAACCCACAGCAGAACCGTCCATCTGACCCTCAAGCCCATCAGCTGTCAGTCTCTTATCAGGCTCCAGAGTGATGGTGTGTGGGTCTGGCCTGCCCTCAGAGCCCCCTGAAAGGTCACTAATTACCTGTCATCCCATCTGACAGGCAGACCCGATGACCCACGAGGACCCTGAGCGACAAAGCCAGGAGTTGTCTGTCCACATGCCTGGCTGAAAACTCCACCAAGGCCAACCCAGACTCATCCATATAGACCGTCTGTTCGTCTCTGTGGCTGGTCAGCAGCAATGTCAATATCCTGTTCGACCAGACAGAAACTAATATCGGTTGTGTAGACAGGATCTAGGATGGTTGTTCAAAGTCTATTTTGGCCTCTGCTGTAAGGACACTCCTCTTGGTGGCCTCTGTCTGTTGATCCAGTGATATACCAGAGGATATGAGCGCAGGACGCCTAGATTAAATGTAAGGCCTCAAAGTCACTGTTATATTTATCACATTGACGCACAGAGGGCTTCGGATGACATTGGCTCACCTGCCACTATGGGCTCCAGCGTGGGGGGGGGGGGGTGGGGGGGGAGTGTGAGCGAGGTGTGTGTGTGTGTGAGAGAGAGACAGAGGAAAACAGAGAGAAAGAGAGAGTGTGTTTACAGTACAATAAGGGAAAGAAAATGTGTGTGTGTGTGGGGGGGGGGGGGGGGGGGACAGAGCACTACAGACAACAGAGTGGACAACACATTCACGTTTGTTAAACCAGCCTTGCTCAGACAGGATGGAGAATGCTGAAAGGGCACGACATACGTCTCCCCGGTGATGAGTTTGTTCATGTGTTTATCTCCTAGTTCAAACAGTCCTTAGCGTCGTTGGTTGGCGGAGGTGAGAGCTACAACCCAAGTGTGAGAATGTTTCAGTGTGTGCACAGTCTGCTTGGGCTTCCTGGTGTCCACCCTGGTGTGCGTTGGCTCTCTACACATATACAATTCCCTGTGTGCTTTGAAAGTCATAGCTGAGGGGTAAACACATCGTTTGAGCTGGCTCTCTTTTATCTGTCGGTTTTGACAGGATCAGAGAGGAGGACATATAACTCCTGGCACTCCTCGAAACTCTTCCTGAGTTGTCAGATGAAGCCCAGGCTTCCGTTACGATCCGGCCCGCTTCGTGTCCTCCAACCTGACAGACAACACTATCTATTCCTGGACCATCTTCTGCACTTACTATATGGACTGTTTGTACATGGCACTTGGATAGAATCGTCTGCCAAATAAAACATGCTAAAAATGGGTGTGTAAATTACAAACCAGTACGGGTCCCTTCTGACAGGAGCCAGACAGTATTTAACCCTTGTGTTATCTTCGGGTCATTCTGACCCATCAGTCATTGTGACCCACCGTCGTATTGCGACAGATTTACCGCATACAAAGACAAAGTGAAGCATTTTCTTTTAACAGCTAGGCTGTCTCAGACCCCCCACATTGCAAAGGTTAAAAGAAAATTATTTTAATTTGTTTTTGTATTGGGTAAAATTGGGTAAACACAACGATGGTTCGTTATGAACCTTTGGGTCATGTGACCCGAAGGCAGCACGAGGGTTAAAGTGTAGTGTGTCTCAGCCTCAAAAACTGTCAGCACTTAACCTTTGACGCTTCTCCAACGCACGGACCTCTGTCAAAACAGCCACCAGCCAATCACGTCTCTGAACCTGGCGCTTGGGCAGAGGCTGGGCAGCCTATGTAGTCCACTAGACCCTGCCTCACCTTATCTGTTCTGAGCTGCCTGTTGTTTTAGCTGCAATGCAGTCGTCCTGCGTGCACACACACACACACACACACACACACACCTGCACACACACGGCCATGGCACTGGGGAGAGAGGAGGAGAAACAGATCGAAGTGGTGTCAACTGGAAATGCTGTTGGAGCCGAGAAAAAAAAAAAAAGAAAGTGAAGAAAGACAGAAAGGGACACACATAAATAAAAAATTAATGCAGAAACTCAATTAAGTGGCTGCCTCCTGCAAGGTGATGTGATCTCCTTTTCCAGCTTCATTCATCCCCAGCTCTATTAGGCCAGCTTCATTACAGGGACAGGAAGCTAGGTGTGATGATTAGTGGGAGCGTCCATTAAATAGACCGGACCTCCGGAGGCAGATGTCAGCAGTGCTGCACTGATCAGCCTCAATTAGGCTCCACTAATTAGACCGGTCCCGGACACTTTCCATTTCGCTTGGCTAACACCTCGGGAACGGACTTTGCAACGATTTGCAGTGACACCTGTTTGAGGCGTGGAGGCGGGAGGGGGTGGGGGTGGGGGGGTGCGATTCAAAGACCTGTCATTGTGAGAGGTCTGATCTGTTAATCCACAAGTGGGCCACCGGGTGGGGGGGGTGGCGAGATGAGGGGAGGGAGGTACAGAGAGGCCGGGGAAAATAAAGATAAACAAACAGTCAAAGAATAAACAGACAGATGGGGACGAGGGGCAAAAGTGAATGAATAAGAGGCCGCATTTGTGTGAGATTAGCTGAGAGAGAGATACTGAATGAGAGAAAGAGTGAGAGAGAGAAAGAGAGAGTGTCCTGTTTTTTCCAGCTGCCAACCGGGTTGAACAAACAGAGGCCAGTGAGAGATGATGACATGAGGGCGTGTCCTCCTGACCCACTTTTCCCAGCATCTTCGAGACAGCTCCTGCCTGGCCCTAATCCTAGACTGTCACATTTCCTTCACTCCTGCCCCTTTCCCCTCCTTCCCCTTCGCCCCCCACAGAAATATGTTTTTTGTTGGGGTGGGGGCGGGGGTGCAGTGCATATGGACAGTGTGCGGCACATGCACTGTGCTAACGGCGGAATTTGAACAACTTATTACAGGACAGAATACAAATGGAGAGAATGAGAAAGAGGATAATAAGAAAGATTCATTGCAAGGAAGGGATACAGAGAAAAGGTAAGAGGTAGTAAGGGAAAAAGGGTGAGAGAAAAAGAGTGAGGGAGCAGTCCAGCAAGCAGAATGAAACAAGTGTCTTTAGTTGAGTGCAGTAATAATGATGGAAAAAGGACCATAGGAAAGATGTGAGGAACACACGGCTTATCTCTGAATGTGATTAAACTGTTGGACGCCTAATGTTTAACCTACATAACGTATCTCTAGTGATTCCACTGCTAGTCCCTCTTATCTGCTAATAGAGCCCAATAATCCCAAAGACACGCACAAACTGCCCTGGCAGCTTGGTACTAAAACTGAACAAGATGTTCAGTTACAACAGGGTTTCTAACTCCGCTAACCTCAAGGCAGGTTTGAGGCCGGGGGCCGGTTTGAGGCCAGCCTCAGAGGGTGGTTCGGTCTCCGAGCGGGTGTAGGGCAGACGCGGTCTCCCCTCATCATCTCATCACCTGTCCTCCATGACTCCAAACACCACCTACGCTGAGCTGGTTTTAATCCGTTCTCCAGAGATCCACAGGTCATCTGTCATCTCTAAATAGATCATAAGAGCTATGTATGAAGAATGATGTGTTGGATTTGCTGCTACAGCGGGCAAAATGTGGAGTTCCCTCCTGTACAGTAGACATGATGGAAGCTTTGTCCACATCCTAACTTGTAGGGGCCGTTCGAAAAAACGTCAACTTCTCATTCTCAGTCTGCTGGACAGTATCTCTCCCTATCATCTCCCTGAAAATGCATCTCAGTAAATAACTCCCCCTCTCCGACACTCGTAATCTGCACTATTGTGGAAAAAGTGTGGATTTGAAGGAGAGGAGACGAGGAGAGGAATCCAGTGAGCTGAGCATTTGAGATGCACCCCTGGGCTTTGACCCCCCCCCTACCCCCATCCCTGCATGTGATCCCACTGATTATGTAGGCATGACTGAAGCAAGGCCAGAGATGAAGACATATACATTATGTCTCAATGACCACCATATCTCCTCAGGAGAAGCAGTATGTCTCTGGTTGTGTGTGTGTGCGTGTGTGTATGCATGCATGCATTGTTGTGAGTGGATGCAAATGTGTGAAAATGTGTGTCTGTACAAGAGTGTGTGTGTGTGTGAGAGAGAGACAGACAGAGATAGAGAGAAAGAGAGAGAGAGAGAATGAGAGAGAGTGCAGGAAAGAGAAGGGAGAAAACCAACTAATATTCCAGTAAACCCTTGTCCCTCCTGAGAATACATTCCTGGAACTACCGTCCCCCTCCGACCTTTGGGAACCAAACACAGATCCATCCCTAGAAAGGACACTGTGTAAAAACCGATAGACGATCAATCCAGAGCAGGAACTGGAGATACAGTTGAGACGGTCACACACACACACACACTGGTAGGCTATAAATATATTGTATGAGATCCTAATATTGTTAGAGAGATAGGCTGCTCCTCGCCTCCATCTCCAACCTCTGTACCCTCTCAATGGTCATTTTAACTTCCGGTCATGAGTTTGAGGTGTTATGAAGATATGATACCGACTCTGGGAAGAGGAGAACCACACCCAGGTGTGAGGAAGGATGCTGCTGGCCCACAGCCGCATGGACACATCCAGAAAAGAAGACAAACACAACTTAAGGGTCTGTTCTGCGTCTGTATCGGACCTGCTGGTCTCGTCCTCTCCAGAGAGGAGAGAGAGGGACGACCACAGAGAGGAAGAACAGAGGGATGAGATAGGTGTGAGGGGGAGAGGGAGGGGGAGAGGGAGCGTGCTGGGGGGGTGGGGGTGATGCTGCAGTGGCGCGGAGCATAACAGACAGCTCAGCAGATATGGGGACCCTGGGTAACTTGTAGGTGCCAGCTGACGATGGCTGGAGCAGGCCCTCCTTCGTAGGTTCACCCGGGTTCCTCCGTGACTCGGCTAGAGCTGCAGCGCCCCTTGGTGGTGGCCTAAGTAACTGCGCCTCTCCAGAATGGGCAGTTCAGCATTATGTTTTGAAATGGAGTGCGCGAGGAGAACAAGAGGGGGAAAAGGTGGGTTGGGAGGGGCTAGGGGAATTGGGGGGAGATGGCAGCAGAGTGAAGGAATTTGTTGATCAAAAAAAGCATGTGCTGTAACGCTTAATGTTCAAGCTCATTCCAGGGATGTCTTTTGACCGGAACCCAGTTACTAGCAAAGTCCTAACCCCTGAAATGATGGAGGGGTCTTCTGTCCTTGGGACACAGAAGGAAAAGGAGGCAATTAAGACCCTGTTAATGAGATCCGGCCCAAGGTTAAGGCTATGCATCAAAGGTGTGTGTGTGTGTGTGTGTGTGTGTGTGTGTGTGTGTGTGGGTGTGTGTGTGTGTGTGTGTGTGCGGTGGAGAAAGAAAGCCCAAGCCAGGAGTGGGAGGGTGGGCTAAATCAATATGATTAATCTAAGCTAATTGCAGTCCCGGATCTGTAGGGACCCCAGTTGAAAGGATGGTCACTCCTGGTTCAAGACATGTGTCACACAAAATGTTGCCATACATTCATAATACAAAAAAGAGCTGAATATAATAAAAGGAAAGTGGAAAAAATTCAAGCACTGACATTCTTAAATGGAATACTGTTTTTTACATAAAGACATTTTTTAAATTGATACTTTTTTAAGGTCATTTACAAGAACTCTCCTGAGTTGATAGAGACACAGATCCAAACTCCTGCTGCGGCAGACGGCACTGCCTCGCTACCTCAGGACGCAGCCTCGACTCTCCTGTGGAGCTCAGGGAACAGAACTATGATCACAGCTGATGTATCAAAGACAAATGCGAAGTGACAGTTGTTGTTATGAATCGCAGCACCCCCCTCCCTCCCTGCATATTCCACCTTAATTTCGAGCCGTCATACTGCCTGCACTGCAAAACCAAGCTCCCTTTTCAGAATACTAATAACATTGGGTTAAGCTTGGGTTGGTGGTTGGTCGGTGCATAGACAGGACCTGTCTGGATAACACTATGCTTTGAAAGGCAACAGAGATATCAAAGAAAACAGCCTGAACGTACTGGAAGGGAAACACAACGGCACACACATCCCTGCACCTACACACACACACACACACACACATCCCTGCACCTACACACACACACATCCCTGCACCTACACGCACACACACATCCCTGCACCTACACACACACACACATCCCTGCACCTACACACACACACACATCCCTGCACCTACACGCACACACACATCCCTGCACCTACACACACACACACACACATCCCTGCACCTACACACACACACACACACACATCCCTGCACCTACACACACACACATCCCTGCACCTACACACACACACACATCCCTGCACCTACACACACTGTTTTCAAACTGCTATCCTCTTGATTTGTGCTACAAGGTTGACGTTATTCAAACTGACTGAGGGGACCGCACACACACAAACACAGACACACACAAACATACACACACACACACAAACATAGGCCACATTTAATCAGTGCAGCTCTCACCTCTGGCCACAGATCAATGTAAACAGAGTGTGACTGGGGCAGACCGATCTATGTGGGCCCAGCTAACGACCAACAATCCGTCACACGTCGACGTGCAATTGAGAGGTGTGTGATGTGAGTTACAACGACCATAGCACAGAACGTGTGTGTTTGTAAGTCCTGGAAAATAAGAAAAAAGTTGCTGTCATCTTATATGCTGAACATCTTCATATATAGGGCTAGGCTCCATATCATAGGACTGAATGGGGGTTCACATCCCATCTCTCAGATCCTTCTTAACAGGTCAGCGCCCCCTGGTGTTTCCTACACCAGGGACAGGCGTAAAGTTATTTACTAGAGAACAGCCACTCTGGACTGGGTCAGGGCCATGTCTAACTGAGTGGATCCCACTAGAGATGTCATAAATAGTGCCAAGGCCACAGCTCAATCACCTGCATACACACACACACGCACACACACACGAGTGCACGCACACACACTGGCAGACACACAACCGAATACACGTGAACACACACATGCTCAGAAGTACAGACACACGACCTCAAGAACACATACACACACTCACAGTGGAATGGGGAACGCCCTACAGTATCCAACAAGATGATGAAAGAGCTCAACCAATCAGCTTCACTCCAACAGAACTGGGCTAGGACAGGCTGGGGGGTTTCTCCACTGCTCTGAGACAGGGGAGTGATTGGGTGCCACAGCTCATTTCAAGCCAATCAGTCTCTTCTGTAGGCCAATCCAGTAGAGACTGTATTGCTGCACACTGTAATGGGGGGGGGTCATAATGTCATGGTGGTGATTTAATTGTAGGTGACACAATGTGGCATGCACTACAGAGACAGAATGCACGCACACATACAAGAAGAGAGATACTAACACATACATGGTACAGCATACATGGTACAGCATACATGGTACAGCATACTCTGGGACTGCACACGCTGTACACAAACAACCCAAGGGCTCACACGAAGTAGAATTGGGTCACTGCAGTTCTTTTCACTCTCTCTCTCTCCTCTCTCTTTCCAGACCCTCCTCCCTCCACCTTCATCTCCACCAGGAGCCTAAGCTGGTATTTACACTAAATCAAATGACTTACAGTTATCAGTCAACTACTCCTCCACGCACAGACCCTCCGGCACCACAATAACCCACTGGATTTACATAGAGGCAGACGATTGTGGGGCGCCCGTTATTTATCCCTGTCACGTTGTAAAACACAAACAGATTCGCAGTAGCCCACTCAGAAGCTACCCTGTCCCTCCCTCCTGCCCCTCAGACTGAACACACACTTCCACTTATTTTACTCTCCACCGCTGCTCTGCTTGCTATCAAGTGTGTGAGGAGATGAACAGGAAAAGGGGATGAAAGTGAGAGGAGACGGTGAGAAGACAGCGGGAGTGGTACTGCGGAGGGAGGGAGGGAGGGAGGAGAAGAGAGGGATGCACGGTGAAGGAGGAGGATAATGAATGATTACTCCGGTGCGGCTGACATTGCACTCCGCAGGAACCCAAAGGCAGAGGGGAGATGGGGAGGAGGGGCGGCCAGATTTAGAGCAGGCAGCTGTTCCGCACCCCCCTTCGCCTCACATCTGCCAAGTCACTGTGGGACGGGCGCCGAGGTGACTTCCACGCATACCCCAATCTCATAAGTACACACTGATACGGTACACATGCTCGCCGCACACACAGACGCCTAAACACCTTCATACCATATTCACACACATTCATGCACAGACACTCCTAACAACAAAAGCCAACATACAATAAATATGTATATATGTACACGGACACAGGTACTAAAACAGCGGCCACCCGGATTGACTCTACAAGACCCCTGAAGGTGTCCTGTGGTATTTGACACCAAAACATTAGCAGTCCTTCAAGTCCTGTAAGTTGCAAGGTGGAGCCGTTGTGAATCGGACTTATGGGTCCAGCACAGATCCTCAATCAGAGATCTGGTAATTTGAAGGCCAGGGCAACAGCTTGAACACTTCATCATGTTCCTCAGCCTATTCCTCAACAATGTGTGCCGCGTTAGGGTAAATCATCCCGCTGAAAGAGGCCATGCCCATCAGGGAATACCATTGCTGGGAAAGGGTGTACCTGGTCCGTAATGATGTTTTTGTTGGTGGCACATGTCAAACTGAAGACCCATACCCAGCAGATTGTGATGCATTGTGGGCTGTGACGTTCCTCCTGTAACCATAATGAACATTTTCGGTGACTTGTGCCACATTAGCCCTGCTGTTGACAAGCCTTGACATCTCAGAGATGCTCTGACCAACAACAAGTTGCCCCTTTTCAAAGTCTCAGGTCTTTAATACAGCCCATTTCTCATGACTCAACACATTGACTGTGACAACTGATTGTTTGCTTAGAATGTAATCTACCCAGACCTTGACAGGTGCCCTTGTTTGGGGAGATCAACTTTATTCGTTTTCACCTGGTCATACTGCTTCGGGTCAGCGGCAAACTCTCCAGGACCAATCGGAAGCCTTACAGAGTAAGTCTGTGAGGTAAGCCACTGCATCAACAGGCCTGATGGTGTGGCTTACCTCACCGACAGGTTTTACCTAGAATCATGCTGCTGGGAATTGGGAGGGTGAGGGAGAGGGAAGAGATGGAAACCGACGGGAGGGAGAGGGGGAGGTTGGCAGATTAAACTGTGTCGCCCCCGGCCAGGGTAGAAGATGAAGTGGGAGGTATACGGGTGTGGGGGGACTAGGGAAAGAGGTGTGTGTCTGTGTGCGTGCGTGTGTGTATAGGTGGGTGGGGGGGAGAAGGGGCGCATCCATCAGCAAACTCTCTGAACCAATGGCAGAGCTTCTTTCGCTGACTGGAATGTCAATGCTCTCATCTCAAGGTGACACACACACACTCACACCTACTGTACTTAACCCTTGTGCTGCCTTCGGGTCACATGACCCAAAGTTTCATAACGAACCATCGTTGTGTTTACCCAATGCAAAAACAAATAATTTTCTTTTAACCTTCGCAATGTGGGGGGTCTGAGACAGCCCAACTCTTGTTTTTGTATGCGGTAAAGTTGTCGCAATACGACGGTGGGTCACAATGACTGATGGGTCAGAATGACCCGAAGATAACACAAGGGTTAAGTCCTGTGTCATAGAAGTATGTCATCCAAAGGTTTTGCTGTTTTCAGTCGTGTGCATGTTATTATGAACCATGGAAGACTATGGGGCCCACAAAACAGGTGTACTGTAGAGAGAGAGAGAGCGAGAGAGAGAGAGAGAGAGAGAGAGAGAGAGAGAGAGAGAGAGAGAGAGAGAGAGAGAGAGAGAGAGAGAGAGAGAGAGAATCTGTGCATCTGTATCAGGGCTCCGTCAAATACTGTTTGTCATTCTTTCACCGGTGCAATTACCAAGATATTGAACAACTCTGTCAGCCAAAGGTCCTCAACACCACACATCAATGTATCCACCACAGTCAAATAACACACAAATGAGCACTTGAACAGATCATTACAGAACAGTGCAGAGCAATAAAGCCAATGCCAACCAATTGAAAAGGCATTTCTGACAGGCAATAGCTCCACCAGTGGTAAACAGTAGAAACTTACTGGTAAACTTTACGCACGACTGTATTTACATGCATGTCTTCAGAGACAGGAATAACAAGGAACACAGGAACATCGGCATACTAAAATATTATTCTATAACATGTTACCAGGCAGCAAAGAACAGATGGTGCTGTTCAGCAGGTGTCCTGCTTGCACCACATCAGGCTCCTGAGGAAGGTGGGCGGGTTGGGGGGCAGAAGGCAGGGAGGGAAAGGCAAAGCTGAGAGGGTGGGCGAGTGTCGGCGGGAGAATTACGGGCAGGTTTTTAGGGAGAAGCAGACGATGATTCACTGTCTGTTAGAGTGAGTTACGGGAGCAGAGTCCCGCGCTCGAGCGTTTTATGAGGTACTTAGTTCCTTCTCTCTGGCAGTAAAGATAGATCATGTATTCCTCCATCATTACCGCGCTCACTCCCTCTCCCCGCTTGTCACAGCCTACGCATCATTAATTACAGGATTAAAGAACTATTAGGGAGAGTCGATAGGGGGGAGATAATATAGATGCTATGACAAGATCCAATTCCGCTCGCTTGCCTCCGCCACCAAATTGAAGTCTTCATCCGGTTCGGGGTCTGGCTCCCCGCGGTCGCTTCCTTCCCTTATTGCGCTGCCTTTGCCTGAATTCAATACCGAACGTCTACGCCGCAGTCCCGGGCGATGGTACAACATGAGTTTCAGCACTTGGAAGATGCAGCTACTTTCCTGTATATCTTAATCAGACAGATAAAAGTTGGTGTTTAGATAACTCTGGGTAGGCTTCTGAGATTTCCTTTACTGAATATTGTAGGATTGCTGGGTGGTAGGATTGCTGGGTGATAGGCTACTGTTACATATGAAAAACTTTGTGAATAACACGTCAAATACTAACGTGTGTTAGTATTTGACGTAAATTATTCGTTTATAGAGACTGCCCCTCCCTCCTCAGTCACCGTTTTGCCCATGCGGCTTTATTCATACAGGACACGAGAGAGTACACACCACACCCTTCCCCGCTACCCAAACCCAGACAGCATCATAGGACACAGGTCTGATAATCTGCTACACAGACAGACGTAATATTAAGTAATATTAGACAAATGTTAGTGTCCGTTGCCTTTGTCAATGGTGGGATAAAACATGTTGCTTTCCACAAATCATTGGCCTGACCACCACTGCACTTTGGTTTTCATTTGTGGTTTAATAAACCTTTGCCAATACATGAATTTAAGAAAAATAACTGTTCACATTGCCCTCTGTTGTTGAAACTGTAAACTGCAGATACTGGTTTAGTTCAGGGCCATAAACTTGACACATCACTTTAAGACCTAAGCATGGTTTATTAATGTGAACATTTAACAGTGTCATCCAAACTTAAAACAATTTTAATAAAATACCAGTTAGATTGTAATGAAACGCAGAGGGAGAAGTAGGTGTTTATTCGAGTTAAATAGTACAATCCTCTACTGTATGTAGAACACCAAACAGAACTTAAATACAAACGTTTTATGACGTTGACATGTTTCTCATTATGTACATTTACGGGTGGTGACATGTCATAGTCCTCATCAAATGTAAAAAGACAGAAAATGACAGACAGTTCACATGATGGCTTGAAGTGTTATGAACATTCAAAATATTTGCAGATTACAGTAAACCTACGATTGTGGTCTTTCCCCCTTACTACAACAGTTTCCAATCCATTTCTAACGTTGCACAGCTTTCTTCTTTATAAAACACTTGAAACATACTGCAGGTGTGTCTCCATGACAACATTTGTTAAACCCAGCCCACAATAACTCACATCTCTCCCACATTAACCTGACAGACAACTTACTCAGCCTTCACGCTTGGTTACCAACCACTGTTACCATGGGAAATATACAAATTAAAACATGTACAGTGACGGACAAGATGGCCGCGATGGTGACATACTGGGTTTAAAAAAGGCACTGACCCATAATCACTGCACAACTGGTAGGAAAAGCCAAAATTGTACATTCTGGCATTGCTATTAGTGGTGATAGTAGATGTTAAAAATCACACACTCAAATACTGTGCCATGATTAAAACATATTACTTCAAAATTCAATGAGGACATCTAACGAGACAATAACACAATATAAAGGTTTGAACTTGTCAAACAGACATAATGCAACATAACAGAAATTGCGTTTCAATATTTATTTTTTTCATTAAAAAAACAATGAACATCCAAACTGTTAGGTGTAGGCTGAAGCAGATTAGAAGTTGAGGCAACTGGAACTTTGAGGGGAGGAGAGGACTCAGCAGTGCTCTGCAAGGTCAAGTCGTCAGTGCAACATCAAATATATTAAATCCAAACATAAATGGTAAGAGTCTCAACATGTCCGTGGGTGTGAGGGTGGTGTGTGTGTGTGTGTGTGCGCGTTGCTGTCTCACTAGTTAGGAAGCCACAGTTACAGAGCCAGTGTGAGAGCGCAGGTGACAACAGAAGTACAACACAAAGCTGCTTTCAGAGACGCATGTTATTGATCAACCAAATGTTTAGTTTATCACCAGAATATATCACCAGAAAAAAACCGTTTGGGTAAAACAAGCAATCAAATACACAAGTTGTGACTGTGGTGTGGATCAAAGTGTTGAGTCGATTGGGTGGTTTAAATCACTGACGTTGACATTAATAATAGTGGTAGTATAGAGTTACACATGTAGGCTTTTTACAACAGCAGAAGCTGATATGCACAATGGTACTGAACTACATGTCTTACTTAACAACATACACGTTGAATCTTTTGAGCCAAAACAACGTCTCTAAATGTGTAACTTCTGAAATGTAACCAGCGTTACTGTCTAAATGCTTGTTGTGGACAGAGTGGGTTTGGTTTCGTTTGGGGAAAAGAAAAGGTTGAGAAATTGACCGCACATACAGAGTATAATCTCACCCTACGTCTTACTCTAAGAGATGAAAGGAGACATCAGAAAGCAGAATCATTGTTATCCTTCATCCATGCCGCCACAGGGAACACCAATCTCTTCAGATGGCGTTTCCCAGTTTCTTCTTTTCAGAGTGACAGTTCAACTAGAGACCTGGAAGCTGTCTTTGAGTGGTGCTTAAATGTGTCTGTGTGTGTGTGTTTGTGTGTGTGTGTGTGTGTGTGTGCCTGGTGGGTCAGGAAGTAAGCACAGTACTTTTCCACCAACAGAGGGAGGTAGAGCGGTAACCGATCATCTCGACAGCCTCTCTCTCTCTCTCTTCCTCTCTGCTCATAGGCCCCGTCGCATCATCTTTAAGGACAACCCATCAAATTAAAGTGTTAACAAAAGTAATCATATTAAAAATTGTAAAAAGAATCAAATGCGAGATCCGTCCAATGTGGCGCCTGGCGATAGGCTGTCCCTCCCAAGATGGTTTGGCCAGAGGTCTAACACTTGTGCTTCATGGCCAGCTGAGGAAAGAGAGAACAGAGAGACAGAGGGAGACAGAAAGAGGGTCAACCCCAAAAAGGGGAAAGACAAAGAGGGAGAGAGCAGAAGAGGAAGGAAAGAAAAATTGAGTTATCGCACTATGGATGCTTTTACAAAACGGTGCAAGGTCCATTTTTAGGTAAATGCCCTTTGTCGGTATTTTGAAAACCATCAACAAGCAAAAAAAGTGTGTGTGTGTGTGAGAAAGATGGAGAGTGAGAGAGAGCAAGAGACAGACAAGACAGCTAAACAATCCTTCTGCCCTGAGCCCACCAGATGAGGGGCCACACATCTCACAGGCAGAGTAATGCAGAGCCTCTCTGGGTACAGTCCTCTCTGTCCGAGAGGAAGAGAAGCTATTAGGGTCTCCTCAGTCCTCTGGCAATGGTAAGACGCCTGGCCCTTGTTTTTTATTCAGGCGGTGACTTGGGCACCCGGTGACTTCATTAATCTAATTAACAAGGGTTTTAACGGGCCTGACAGTTAGCTCATTAGGGAAAAGGCCAGGGCCACCAATCTAATTCACTAGAGCGGGACTATTAACTAGAGCGGACACACACACACACACACACACACAAACCCCACATACACACAAAGCAATTACAAATGTGCATGTGCTGTACACTCAAGTGCATATAAGCTCACACATGCTAAATTATATACTATATACAGGGCTTTATATGTTCATTTTAAAGAGAAACAATCTGCAGAAATTCCAGGTGGGGGCAGCAGAGTAGCACAGGAGGTTGTACATTTGGAATCAGCAAGGCTCCAAATGTGCAGATGTCAGCCAGACAGGCTGATGTATTTAGGTTTGTTTACGTACGTTTAAAAATGGCAGAGCACGCAACCAGAAGACCACAAGAGGAAGCACGGCTATGACATGTTCATATGTCATATGAGACAGTGCATGTTTGTCCTGGTGGGGCATCCTGTCAAATCTGTCAGACTGAACAATAGCACTGTAAGTGCAGTACTGTCACCTGGTCTATATGACAGGCTGTGCTCCTGTACAAAGGCTAAAAGAACGAAACGCTTGTGTGAATCTTGACACAAAAAGCAACCAAACCAATTAGTTAAACAGGCCACAAAATGAGGCACTTAACGTCTAGGATTTTACGGGGAAGGGAGTAAAAAACGACTGAGTTCCACAGACGTTCTCTCGCTGGGTGAGAGACATAGGCGAGCACTGTCATTTCCTAAATTGTTCCCGCACTGCTGCATTCTTCCAATTTGGCACCGCTGGAGTTTTATCTGAGAGAAGTCATAGGGCGAGACAGAACTTTTCGAAAGGCTTTCGATTAGACAACCGTTATCGTTATGGCCATGCATTATTCATATTTCATCACTCGAGCCATTCTCTTCATGACGACGGCTTCATTTCGAATTACTTTGCCTCCGCGGCCGGACACCAGTGGAAGTGACACTGAGTACGCCATTAAAAAGTTAGGAATAATCAGGATGGCGGGCATGCATACTAGAAGCATGAATGGCTTCCATTTTTACACTGGATTCCATTTTTCAGCTAAATGAAATAATGTCAATGTCGTCGTTAAGCATCGTGCAATTTGACATCCCGACATGGAAGGGGCAGGGATGAACGGATCAGAAGGGAGAAGGAGAGAGAACCACATGCAGTGAAGAGTGGATGAAGAGAAAATAGGCAGAGGAAGAAATCCTGACATACATAAATGAGCTTGCCAGTAAAGGCCCTAGGCAGTACAACATTACCTCAGGACTAAACAACATTGTTGGATCTTTTTGCTGAGTGTATCATTTTAGTACCGAGAGCTTACATTTCCAAGAAAGTAAATTAAAAAGTTGTATTACTGACTAAGGAGAATGTATGTCCTGGTACATGGGGCTCTGGAGTTGTATGTTAGTATTTTGGACGGCGTGCGCCCTCACCTTGTGAGCCGTGACTGAGAACTGCTCGGCGCTGTTCTTCATCTCACCGGTCTTCTCCTCTGCCCGGCCCAACCTCTCGCCGCGCTCGTTGAGAGCCTGGCTGGCCTTCTGCACAGCGCTGGTCACGCTGCCCGCCGCAGTGTGGAGTATACTGTTACCTGGAGGAGGGAGTGGAGGGGAGGGTAAGGAGAGAGAAGGGAGTGTTGGAAAAGATGGAGGGATGAAGGGTGAGGAAAGGGATAGTGAGGGAGGGAGATTGGGAGAGGAAGGGAGATTGAGAAAGAGGGAGGGAGGGTGAAGACAGAAGGAATGAGAAGGACAGAGAATAAAAAGGTTAAAAAAAGAAAACAAACGCTCTATACACCTTACAAAGGTGTAAAGTTGAAGCCTCATTATTGATACTCATCACTGTTAATGAATAACTTTTAGAAGCCACCTGTTCCCTTACCTTGCAGTTATCCCTTCAGGCCCCCTCTGTCAGAGAGGAGTGAAAGTGCTATAGAGAAAAGAGGTGTACACACCACACTGCGTGTTGAGACCAGGGGAGTCATGGGAAGCCGGCTAATGAATTTCTCTCAAAGACTGATATCCTGAGAGGTGCGAGCCAACGTAATTAACCTCTGTCAGAAACCCAGTGGGCACCAACCCCCCCTCATCAGTCTACGACAGCACTCGGTTTTCTGCCATTTGAATCTCTTTTTTGAACGTCCTTCCATTGCTGGCCCCACAGTGAGCTGAGAGGACACCACTCCTAGTTTACACCACTCTTAACCATCCCCAGGTGCTCAATAAGGGCCTCTCATCCTCCTCCCCAAATCCAATATGCCAGTTTCCCAGTTGCCCCCCTCGGCTCAGATCAGATTGATGAAGGTGGAGTGTGTGCTGGGGGCTGGCTGTGTGTATAAAGAAGCCATAACCCACCCCGGCGCTGAGGAGGAACTTTCTGACCAGCCATTTGTCTTTGGCAGCACGGCTGGTGCCCTGACGCTTTCCCTCCTAGCATCACGCTAGGCTAACCCGGTTGAGGCACTCCAAACTAACTCCAACGCTTTTCCCATTCAAAGCTTTCTCTCTGGCACGGTGCCCTGCATCTCGCTGGATCCTGACCAGCGTGTCATTTCCTGAGGACACCTTCCGCATTGTGCGTTTGAAGCCGCTTCCATCGCCGGCGAGGCTCGTCCGCTTCGGTTGTCCCGGGAGACAAAGAGGATGTTCTGATCAATGTACCAAGGTTCAGAACAGAACCATTCTTCAATGGAACAAAAGGACTGGTACCCAAATTTATTTTCTTTGTTTCGTTTGGTTTTGTGGTAAGAACAAAGGACCAAGAGATAAACACGCCCGAAACAGACTGGTCCGACAATGTGCGTCTCTCAGCAGCCTGGCAATGGAGGGACAATGGAGCCCAATGTAACTGACGCCATCAGCGCCATGCGACAGGAACATCAGCGTGGCTTGCTTTCAGAGGTTTTTAAAAACGACCACAAACACAGTGTGTTCACTAAGACTCGCTTCCCAGTCTCCACTTTGACTGATGAGGTGACTCATTGTCATCGGATGGGCCAGGTCTATGCAGGGTCGGTAACAGTCCAACAGCAGATGGAGAGGCCAGCTGGCATTCTTTCAAAAGAAGTTAACTTTGTTTAAAGTCCAAATTGTTCACACCATCTCTCTTTCTTCCTACACACACACAAACAAACCCTTTCCTTCAAGCAAGTTTCCCAGACCGAATAAATCGATTAGAGATAACAGTATGCCCTTCCCTCAAGGCTCTGTGTTTGATTACCTTTTGGGCAAAGTGAAGGTTTCCTCCGTTGATCTACTATACAGCGACAGGAGTAAACATCCCCCAGCAAATAAATGTACTTGTAATGCCAATCAGCACTTTCTCCTTATTGACAATAGAGTAGTTCCTACTAATTAGAATCTGCATCCTATCTTAGAAACTGTTCATCACAACCTGTTAGAAAGTGATTAGAAACTCATACTATTGTATGACAGCTGTTTCTGAAACACATGCACACTCCCACACATGTCCAGCAGGCTGTCTACTGTGCTGTACAAACACACACGCACACTCACACACCTCCAAGCAGCAGAGGGAGAGAGAGAGTAAGACCTCTTCACCTTCACACAGATCCCTCCTAATCCCCTCCTCCTCCCCGGGAGCCCAGAGACTGACACTCCTCTCAACCTGACACTCCTCTCAACCTGACACTCCTCTCAACCTGACACTCCTCTCAACCTGACACTCCTCTCAACCTGACACTCCTCTCAACCTCCATCCTACACACACACACACACGCACGCGATCACTCTTTTCAACCCTAGCTGTGGTGCGGGCTGCCCCTAAAGTGAATGTCATTTAAAAACTGGAAGGGTTAGAGTGCTGCTCGACTATCATGTGTGCCTTTCCTCTGCAGAGCTGATTAGGGGGCTGAGAGACATGAAGATACTAGAAACAGAGGATGGAGGAGGAGGAGGTGTTTGGCCTCCTCATGTCTAAGACGGTCCACAGAGGAGGTGGGAGAGCCAGGGATTTTGCTTTTCAAACAACAGCTACTGTGTCCTTTTTCAAACAAACTGAACAAAAGTCTATTCCGAACAGCAGTCACTAGTGAGGAAAACGAAGGTTGTAGACAATGATTTTTGGCAACAACACCATTAGCCCACGTTCTATCTGGTTAATCTCAGATAACAGACATAACAGTATGTCCTGTTAAAGAAATCTGACCGTCTTCATTGTTGGCTACATCCTACTGTAGCGTACGTCCAGGACGCTCCTTCTAGCCACGCAGGAAGAATGTGTTCTCTCTACGCCCACGTGATACCAAGGGTGGGACTGTCAAAAACAGCAGACAGAACAAAAGACAAGACCTTGTATTGTGACACGTCCTGAGACGTGAAATAATAATAAATAAATAAAAAGTTGAACAAAACCCATAGGGAGGAGGGGCTGTACAGTACATAACATGGCCCCTGTCCAGCCTCTCAGCCTCTAATCACGAGATGAGGCCACAAGGCTGCAGTGACGAGAGAAGGGCCTGATGGTAATCAACGTGGGCCTGTCAGGACCACTGAAGGCGAAGGGGGGTGGCTGTCAGTCTACATTTTCCTCACGCATCCGGTTGGGAGTGCTTCCAAAACAAACACAGTTAGACAGCCTTGTATACAAGAGACACACACGCGCACACACATCAGATCCCATTATCTGAAGGCGTGAATTATCATATTGATCCCATGCCAGGATGGTGCTCAGGGGCGTGCTTTACGGGGGTGTATAAAGAGAGGGAGATTATCTGCTCTATGGGCAGTTGCAGCACTGCCTGCTAATCTAACTTTAAACACATCTCATCAGACAGTTTTCATATCAGCTGGCGAGTCAACTGCCATTTTTGTTTCGGACCTGGAAGTGGAGTGTGTCATGCAAGAACAGAGGGAGAGCGAGGCGTGAGGGAAAGAGAGAGGAAGATTTTTGTGTGATGCATTTGTAACTGTATCAGGGCTCCACCGACAAATGTTTGTCATTCATACACAGGAGCAATTACCGAGATATTGAACAACTCTGTCAGCCAGACGTCCTCAACACCACACATCAATGTATCCACTACAGTCAAATCACACACAAGTGACCACTTGGGCAGATCAATAAATCAAGAGCAATAAATATAACAATAGGAGACAAGCTGTTGCTTGTGGTGGCCAACTCAAGATTGGTATTCCAAGTAATAGATAGTTCATTGTAAACTCTCCAACACGCTACCCTTCTCCAACAGAGGGGCATCATGCTGACACACATTGCTGTGAGAACTTCTCCCCAGCTGGCATGGAGGACAGCACTTTTTCTCTTCTTTACAGATTAACCGTCAAATCCAATCCAGAAGTAGTAGATGTTCCCTAAAACAACCTCCCCCCTCCCAGCCCTTCTTCTACTTCATTAACCCAAAGCTTGACATTACTGTATTGACATTAACCCGGCCTGGCCCTCACAGGATATGTGCGTACTGTTACTTTATATATTTGAGCTCCCAGATATGTTCTATTCCAAAATGAAAGGGCTTGTTTGAACTAACAGCATCCTCCAACACTGGAGGTCATTAGGGGGAAGAAAGGGAAAGGTTTCCTCTGAAACACTGTTTCCACACCCAGATTCTGTGGCTACCGAGCTGCCCTTTAGTGAAGTCACTGTTATGCTAGCTCAGAGGACGCAGTGAGAGACCAAAGATGCTAATGTGAACAAACACAGAACACTCTGTCCTCAATGTAAGACAGTGAGATACGCGCCCCTGACAGCTAAATTGCTAAGAGTTATTCACGTCCACTGCTTTTTTTTATTTTAAAGTGCTTATCCTTAAATACATGTCCAGAAAAATACATATTTAACATTGCACATCATACTTTAACACTTGGAATCTTATGCATCACATCATTGTAAACAATCAAACTGACATGACATAATGTATATGGAACATAATATGGAGAAAGTTCTTCTGTTTATTGTGTCATTGTACCATCCCAGTGTTTGAACAAGCCGTGAACCCATCACAGTGGGATCCCTGTTTGAGCTGGAAAGTTGTAAATAAGATGATGTGAATCAACGTAACTCAACAGAACTATACTTGTCAAGACCTCTTTACCGAAGCAATGACAGCACGGCTTATGAATATCATAAGTATGATATTGTTTGTATCATAAGCATGATAAAAATATGAACAGAAACCGGATAAAATAAATCATAAACACTGATATACTGACATTTGAAGGAAGTAAACTTAATGAAAGGATAACTGCTGTTTAGGTTTGAGTGACATAACAGACTCAATTTTCCACAAACTTACCTCGTCTCAGTAGATGACCTTGGCTTGCAACCATCTCTTTCCTCATTCTGTTTAAAAAGACCTTGCATCTGAAAATAACTGAATTTGAGGGCTGCTCTTCGGCTACAAGAAAACATCAGAAAGGGATGTTTAAAATATGTAATTTGTGCCCATTTTATATATTTTTATGTATTAGTTTTGAGTTATTACTGCATCAAAAACAGTATAATTGGACCTCTGTGTTAATGAGGTCAAAGAGTTAACTAGTTTCACGAGGGGGAGTGGGAGTTTATTAGAAAACATAGCAGTCAGTTACAAGTTTAAAATGAACTGTGGAGAGCTGGCCTACACTACCACAGGAAAAAAATGTCAACATTGTAGACATACTTTGTTCTTAGTTAAACAAAAAAGCAGAGGGGAGTCAGTGGAAGTGGGGCTATGCTGTGTACCAAGGACTGAACCGATAACGAAGCAATTACAAAGTTCAGCTAGGCGGCTTTTACTTCAGGTCCAATTACACAGACCATCAGGCATTGAAACACGTGCTGTTATGCCTCCTCCGCAGGGTCCTGAAAGGCCTATACCTCCTCCACGAGAGAAGCTTTCTAAAGTCCAATATCACTCTTGTAGGATTTGTTACACAAAACAAGACTGTTAATGACTGGTGAGAAAAAAATACCCAAAGTTTAAGTTCTGTCATGTAAAAAAACAGATGAGACTTTGTCAACCTGCTGAGGGTAGCCCATTATCGTTCAGAACACATCTTCCAGAGAAGCTGCCCCATGTGGAGACCTAATGTGCTTTTCGAGGTGAATGATGAAGAACAAGATTCTGTGTGTGCTCATCTCACACAAGGAGACTTCAACCATTCTCCTCCTGTCCACTTATGAAGTATACACATTGTGCAAGGACACCAGTCCTCAAGACTGTCCAATTAAAACCATTCTCCCTCATTCTTCTCCCAGAGAGACAAGTCATTACTTTGCTTGCTCACGACCAACAAAGAGACAAAAGAAGGAACAGGATCTACTGTAGAATAGATAATTGCCTGTCCAGATGATCAGGTAGCTCTGTCCATGTTTGTCTCTGTTAAAGCCAATCAAATAAAACTAGAGGAGCTGCAGTCCAGAACGACAATGTGTCAGCACAGCTTGTCCTCTTGCTAGCCTCTTAGTGTGAAGCGTGTGACGGAAGGTTCCTCCGTCGCGCTCACATGACCTGCCCAGCCATCACCGAACCATAGCACTGATCTTGTCAACCCCCGAGAGAGTAGCAAGGCAAGGTTACAGTACGTCTTACCCTATTGTCTCGTTTTAGACTGTTCTTTCTCCAACAGCCATTCCTAAGTGCTATTTCGAAGGATTCACTGAAGTGATATTCATTACCAACCTTTACGGAACATCTACAGGAACATTAAGCTACATAATTATACAACGTTGTGAAGATTTAAGAACTACTTCTTCTGGGTCTTCTTCTGTGGTCTCGGTGGAGGAGAAGTTGTCCCGTACGGTTATGGTCCCACACCTGAGCAGCGTCATGTGATTTGTTTTGCACTGGTGTGAGACTTAAACCGGAGGGGACATTGTTCGGCAGCCCGCTGGCATCGCCCTCCTCTGCTCCAGTCACTGGAAACCCGGCCTTGGGCAGGCGGGTCTGTCAGCTCTGCTTGGCGCCAACCATGCAGCAGGCTGAGGGAGATCAAGCTCCTCGTCAGATCGCTGGCTACGCTGTGGATGGTCGGGTTGGCCTTGCTTATTTGATCTTAGGGTTTTTAGCACTGATAGCATTTGAGAAACCGTCATTCTTCCCGAAACTATTTAATGCTGACGATTAATCTGGCAGCCACTATAATATTCCTGAAGGATATCTTACAGTGTTGAAACGTGGTTCATTATCCAGGTATCGCCTGCGCAACATTTGAGGCAGGCTATTGCAAAGACATCCCTTGCAGCCATACTGTACGAGGACCTCAGAAGCGTACATCCTCCTCCTGTTAAAATACAGGGGCCCACGTAGTTGTGTGAAGATGGCTAACTGCCTTGAGGCGTGTGACTGAACGGTAACATCTGTGCCCCATCATCCTCCTCCCCTCTTCAACCACAGAGTCCTGGGTCCACTGGCCTGCCTGACTCTTCTACCCACTCCTACCATCAGCCCAGCCGACTACACCACCGCACGAAGCAGGGTCACTGAGGGAGTGATCGGGAAGTCAATGGTAGTTGAGGGTGTGGGAGGGAGTCAGGGCAAAGGCAGAATAGTCTTGAGGGCCAGGGGAGAGCTTCTGGATACGCTTCGAAGGGCAAATGTTTTTGTTTTACTTAGACACAGAGGAAATGGAAACTATGAATATGTAGGTTCTCAGTGAAATGTGATTCATTTGGCAAAACCAAGCTCACAAATTGTATTATATCATGCAGACTCTGAATTCTTTTGCGCCTGCTTAAACCTGTCCTCCCCATCTGAGGTCTCAGGTCCGCCTGTACAGAATCAGGAGGCGGGTCAGGGGGATATGGCGGCTCCATAAATAACAGTATGAATAATACAAACTGGCTATGTGGTGTTCACAGATGGGGAGGCTGGATTGTAAACAGATCGATAGCTGATTAAGTCGCTCAGAAGGAGGGTGAGGACCCTCACCCCGGTCCCACCCGGCCCCCTGGGGCTGAGCGCTTGGAAACGTCTCTACATACAGTAGACCTGGCTGGATGAACTCTACTGAGGTTATCCTAGTACTGGCAGTGTTGTTATTTTTCTTTTTTAATTAGTCTTTAACATCCTGTTCGTATTTACTGGACAGTTAAATTTCCTTTGAGGAAGAAGGGTTTGAATAGCTCCCAATAGACCGATTCTTATATCCTCTGAGTTCCAAAAATAGCATCTAACGACAATTACTAGGGCATACAGGGATAGTTTAAGATCAATAAAAGGTTCTCAATGCAGCCAAGAATGGCAATTTCAAAGGCCAAGAGGATAATAAATGATAGTAATAAACCATGGTGTTGTTAAGCATGGCAAGCATAATCTACATTCATAAAACACTGTGTCTTTTGAGCATACAAATTATTGTACAAGTAAAAAAAAAAATCCCATTAACCTTTCAGTGGGGGTACTGAGAGCTTTCAGAGTGTTGGCCTTTCTCGGGCAAAGCCGTTTAACAAAAAAGGCGCTTTCACCAGGTGTTGGGTGGCATTATTAATTATGAATACACCATCAAACAGTCGGTCAGCTGGGAGGTTTAATTTAGCATCATTTAGCCAGGTTTTTAGTTGTTAAAAACAGGGGGACAGTTAAGGTTTAGGACTAGCGTTGTGTAACTGTTAGCATTATCGGGGCTCTGCTTACCCCCCAGTAGTTTGGACTGGCAGTTGATAAACTCGGGCTTCCTCTGGGAGCTATAGCGCTGACAGGTATGGTGGAGGATCTGGACGAAGATGCACTTCTCTCCAGCAGAGCCGGCTACCCACTGGTCGAAGGCATTGTCGAACATGAGGTCAAACTCTGGACAGTCCTGAAGAAAAACACGAAAAGGAGAAAGAGAGAGACAGATGATGCAGGAATTAAAAGAGAGCTCCATAGAGGGAGATATGAGAGAGAGCCAGACTGGGAAAAGGGGATAATTACATACATGCACACAAGCAAATACACACACACACACACACACAGGCATGCATGCATGTGCGTGGCGCCCACTCACTTTGTTGGGGTCGATGCCGTTGATCTGTTGCAGCTGATCGATGGTCCACTGTGATCTCTTCACAAACGCTGACGAGCCTTGGAACTGCTTCACCTTAGTGATGGACACATGCGTTGGCTTCTTATTCGTTACTGTGGAAACACAATCCCCCCCAAAAAAGAATGATTTTCATCAAATTGCCTTCAAACCACTTGCACGAAGGACTGCCATAAATGTTGTGTTATGTGGATTTCTCAATTGATGGGACATTTTGGAACACAGGACGCGCATCACCCATATCAAGTCTATTACAGTCTACACAGGCCGTGAGATTGACAAGCTTCCTCGATAGCAGCTGTGTTGGAGCAGAAAATAAAGGTTGTTCTTGAACAATAGAATTCTCACTGCCGAGGCCAAAAACAACACAAGTTCTTTGGTACAGGAAGACTAGCCCAGTGACTCAAAGTCAACATTATTATATTCAGTCCCATTGTTTTCACTAATCTGGTTTTTACAACGCTCACTGTGAAGAGTCTTCTCCAGGAACTATAGAAGAACTATCTTGCTGACTGATGGGGTTGGGCATAACCAGAGGAAAATAAAAGCTTGTCTTCATTGGTCTTGTCAGAGCTCAGGGTTATAGATGGCTGGGTCTTTTTACACATCACTAGATGCAACCCACACAAGAAAAGCGACACAATTTTTCTTGATAAAAGTAATGCACTAACTGTATTGCTTCCAGTCGAGCAAAACTAAATGGATATCAGAAACAACTCAAGCTTTGTGTTCCATTACTCTTTGAACGGTTTACAGGGGAAAAGCGGAAAGTATCATGGAGCACGTGTCGCAAGGTCAACAGGAACTCGCACTTTAGCCAGTGCTCTGGCTCTACGCCAAGCTATCCAGCATCCACTTCCTGGCCCATGACATCATCAACATGTCCTGGTCCGGCCTCCACACCCTCACCTCCCAGCATTCCAGAGCCGACTCAGAGCGAGCATGGGTCGGTCACTTGAGCTGAAAAGGACAGCACGTGCCCCCATGTTGTTTTTACAGGACCCGATTTCCTCTCCCTCTTTCTCTTCTCCATCTGCCGTTGTGTCATCTTGGAGGGATAGAAGCACTGATGTCACTGCCGTTCTCGTCTGTTCTGGTGCCGGTTTCTAGTGCTAACAAAAGAAAAACACAATCCCATCTGGATGGCTGTTATCACCCTCTCTCCTTGTTGTTTTGGAGGTCTGTTTGTGGAACAGGGCAAACCCAACCCTCCTCCTGCCATGCGTTCAGACATCGTAGGCAGGGCTGGGCCTCTGACTGTACAGTGAGTAGCATCATCCTGTCTGTTGTGATAGCTGGCTCCCTGGAGAGAGGGGATGTTTAGATATGTTATGTACATCTATGTAGACAGCTGGATCCGATTGCTATGGTACAGTTTGGGCTTTTGATCTCTGGGTGTAACAGACAGGAGATGAGACTAGTGCCGGACATCACCGCTGTTTTGTCCCCTCGGCTAGGCCTAGGTCAGATACGCTTCTACGGTTCTTTGTTCTATGTACAAAGAGAATTGGTGAGCCAGACTGCAGCAAGCTATAAGAAAAAGTAGGAGCGAATCTGATCATATAATGAGGGTTGCACAGACCGACGGAAGATTCCAATCTGAAGATTTCAAAAAGGCTCAGGAGAGAGAGAGGGGACCGAAGGCAGCAATAGACCACTTTATTAAAGGTTCAAGTTTCATGACCAAGGTCAGCAAATACAAGTGATAATCCCACTCCGGCAACACTCAAGCGCTCCACATTCAGTCCAGACCGCAGGCACAATCCCTCCCTAACTGATTAAACAGCAGAGTGGTTTTACTGCACCACTTGATAAGTGGAGGGGGGCAGTGATGGGGGGAGGGGGAGTTTTGAACAAAAGATTCAATCATAGCATGTGAGCAAGTAGTGAGAGCAGACTAGTCTCTGCTGAGGTGATAACATTGCTACTGCCATCAACCTCCCTCCACGTACCCCTTGGATGCTTGGCCCCAGGCCAGATAGAAAGTGTGACCTGCCTGCCGATATGGAGACAAAAGCTAACTGTACGCTGAAACGAGGAAGAAATATTCGAATCTGAAAGTACCCAGCTCTATGGTGAAGAGTGCTGAGAGAATGACTTTTGCAAGTTCCTGTTGTCTGCTGTGTCTGGTAAAATAGAGGGAATTTTGGGGGTTTTAACTACTGAAGTATTGTTAGAACTGTGCACACCTGTTGTGATGACTTATTTTTTTATATATTTAGTTTGCATTACGGGACATATGGAAGTTTGGTGAAATAGTATGCCGTTAGGTCATCACAAAAATGTTATATACTGTAACAAAAATACATGTTTTTGCCTTACTGTATGATTCTTCCCTTAGGGACTGCAGAGCCTTAACTGACAGTTCCCTCATTAGCATAAACCTTGCTTCACCCGGCAAGTCACAGGCTTTGTAGCAAACAGGCTTTCAACACTATCGGAGCAACAGCAGGATGAGAATAGTGCTTCCGTAACTCGAGAAACATCACGTTATGGGAGAGACGCATCTTGAAGGATCCGTTGCGAAGGACATGGATGAAACAACAGTCTAGGGTACATTCGTTGAGTACCCTAACTCATGTTCTGTTCATCCGTATCTTTCAGTTTGAAGTAACATGATTTTCTCTTGACACCTTGCCATTAGTATACACCAGTGAAGGAGCTCTGAGATCTCAAGGCGGTCTCCTCTTCTTTTTCATGAGGTCTGAATTAAACAGTCAGGCGCCTCTGAGCCTCTCCATTCACTTTCTTACAGCTCTCTGTTGTTGACTCACACCTTGACTGAGAGAGTCTCTTTGCTGATCAGGCAATTACAGCACGTCAGCAGAGACCTTGGCTCTCTTGTAAGAGCAAACAAAGAGAACGAAGCTTATGAAAAACTTGGCGGCCCTGCCTCCCACATGGAGGGTCAGGTTGCTTTCATAACGATCTTGTTAAGGATTTGAGATTAGAATTTAATGCTGGGTTTATTAATGACATTTTAGGACACACTCTCAGAGAGTTCCCCAAGATCATAAGCTCTTAAAAGAATGTTTAATGTTGTTGTGGTTTTTATAGTTGTAAAATGTGCAAGTTGTAATAGAGGTTGTTCCCAAAGAATGTCAATAAAACAAATAGCCTACAAAATATCAAACAGTCAGACAATGTCCATATTTTCTGATCAGATCTGAAAACACAGGATTGGTTCGAGTCACATTACAAACTCCTGACCCATCACACTACAGCAGTTTGTGAAAGTAGACAAGGGAACAAAGACCAGACTATAAAGATCCCTCTTTATTTTTCTTTCCTTGTGGTTTGGATGTGGGATGAAAGGCCATGTAGCTGTCCATGTCCTGTCACATGCTCTGCTGGTGACATTCATGTTCTCATGAGGACCAGGCTCATGTTATGATTGGCTGAATTAACGGCGTGTGGCTGGAAATAACCCAATCGAGAGGATCCCGAAGGGATCCGTTCCCAGAACAAGCTAACGGAAATATTGTCATAGTTGTGGTTGTTAACGTAGCAGTGCCAGCGACGTAGAGGATGCCAGCAAAAACTATTGTTGTCAGGAGGTGCAAATAATCATGTGAGAAGTGTGCAGGTTGCATGCTGTGAAAATGGAATGCAGACATTCTGAATATGATAACAGCAGGGCTAAAAGGAATTTCTTACAATCAAAACAAACACGATACACAAAGCATAAGCCAAGCTGCTAGCAATTAAATGCTTGCAGACTTATCTGAGCTACACGATTGGCAAAATAGAGACTTAATGAATTTGAAGAGAGACCACCCACATGGGTATTACATTTTAGCTGAGAAAAGAAAAACTTAGAAGTTGATGTCAAATCAACTTCTTTGATGTCAAAGCCAAGAATTTCTATCTATAGACTCCTATCGATCCCCTATCGATCTACACTGTACACAAAGAAATGTCGGGAGTCAGTCAGCCGTGGGCTAGAATATTGAGTCAAAGACTGGTCACTGTGGCAGACATGCACAGTAACACAATGTGCAAAGAGGTCAGGCACAGTTCATCCCTCTCCAGCACGCTAAAAAAGCTACAGCCTAGTTGAAATTGGACCCCAAGTTGACATATCAACCCCCCGCCACATACACACACACTTTCTCCCTTCTGAAGTAGATCCAGAAATCAGCCAACCTGCAATTAATAGCGTTGAACACACCTTGGAGCACTCGACTAGTTCACCGTTCTCTCCGGGGACCTTGTTCACAGTAAGTGAAATTGTTAGTCAGGCCTGGGGAAGATGAAAGAGCTTTTGGATTTGCATGCTATGGCTTTCTTTTCCTCTCCCCTCTTCTCACCCTCACAGGGCCTTTCACAGCCCCTCTCTAACCCAGGTGGGCTGAAGATCTCTTGAGAAATCAGACTCTCCAGTCCCCCGGTCAACCCCTCACCCTAAACCAGACAGTTCCCATGGCAATCTCATCTGCATAGGCACAAAGAGCACCTGCTTAGAATTGTCAGGCCAGGACTGCAACTTCTGGGGACAGACGACTCAAGAAGTTTGGAATAAAAAAGCTTTGGGTTAAATAACCGTCAGCCATTTGTCTTTCTTGTGTAGAGTCCTGGACAGTGTCCACTCTGTGAAACAGTGACTGCATCTAATGGACTGTCCTCATCCTAGACTGGAGGACTCTGTTTCTCTGTCTGCACTGTGAAGAAGTGACAGGGAAGCAATATCCAAAAGAAAAGCAGGTTCATATGTATGCACATTCTAAGTGGGCCGAGACCCACTTCAGCGGGATAAGGTTAGCCTTGGAATACAACCACTGATAACCCCAGGGACCCACACAGAGCAGAGTTCACCGAGATACCAATGTTAAATTACCGCCCCCATGGTCTCAATCCACAGCTCTGGAATCAAACTGTCACTTTATGTTCAGACATCCGAGCTGTTGAAATCCCTATGTAGTTTGTGTTCATTTACAGTGAATGGAAAATATGGTTACATTACAGGAACATTTTTAAGGAAATACTTGATGGAAAATAATACTTCAGTGGTCCTTCAAGAAAAGGGAATCTTGTAACAATAGGCCAGGGTTTGTTGCTTGTCCCTCCTCTTTGGGCTACCAAAGACAAAATCTATCTAAAAAATGTTTTGTTGAGAAGCACTTTTTTGCAATATTTGCCAAAATAAACCTCATATCTTGATAGCAACCAATACATTTAAAGGTAATATGAAATAAAACTGACATCTGTGGGCATCGCAGGACTGTAATAAACAAAACAAATCATTAAGACCTTTCCGAGACTAATGATTGGATGGGCTGTCTGTCTGTCTGTCTGTCTACCTACCTCCAAACTCTCTCGTGGACGAACTAGACTAGTCTTCCGGTAGTTCTGTAGTCAGGCAGCGCGTTCATGTGTTTTGTGGGAGTGGCTTTGAAGTGAGGGAGTGGGATATAATGGTTTGGAATAGAAGCTAAAATAGCTAGCTTCGCAAAACTTGCCTACCCCACCTTTAAGGGCCACAAGTGAACAATGAAGAAGACGTGTTATTACGGTGTTCTCAGCCTGGCCCTATCATTATGCCTCCATTTGAAACCCTCCCTGCTCTGTCTGTGATGGAACACACTGTTACCCCCAGCAAAAAGCCTGTCACTGTAGCACACTCTCCAAACACTGGCCAGCCCATCACCCACCCAGAGCCATGACAATCCCCTCTACAGTCTATTCATGGGCTCCAAGACAAGGCTCACTGTGTCCAAAGCAGGATGGCTGCAATGCAGTAGTAGGGCACCAGTGGTGGAGAGGAGGGGGTACCCTATGGTACATAATAGCTTTGAGATAGACTGGCCTCGTTCAATGCTATGCAGTAGTAGACCATATAAATCACTCATTGAACAGATACAGACACCATTGGCACGTGATGGAGACCCAATGACATTAACCATATGCACTTTTGAATGAAGACTCCAAGAATGGAGTCTTTGTCCGAAAAAATAAGAAGTGGTTGGTAGACATAGTTTTTGTAAAGCTTGTGGCCCCCCAGGTTGGAATACATGCTTGGGTCTAAAGGCTAATTCACAAATTTACTTCATGTATTTGAATGACCTTGAGACAAAGTTATCCATGGTATCCACTATATCTCCTCCTATTCATATTTTCAGGGGCTATTTTTACTATATGAAAGGGTGTTTGCACAAGAAAGGGAACAATCAGATGTGTTAAAACTGGATCTGACTGAAGCTGACCAAAATTCTCTTTTCATCTCCAGACAGTGACATTCCCTTTGTTATTAAAATGAGGGGCATATCCTGCCCGGATTCAAGCAGTTCGGGAGCTCTGAAAAGAGAGGAAATAATTCTGTCTCAACATTTGATCATCCCAACTGTCAAACTGGACAGGTACAGAACCCTTTGAAACCTGACTACAGAAATAAAAGTTCTTCATATCAATTCCATAGAGAAACCATGTCTTTGTACAGTTGATAGTCAAGTGTTTTATAGATTTTTCCACGTCAGTATTTTAAATTAAACGGCTCATTACCCACAGCTCAACATCAAAATAGGAAGCAGAGCAAATGACTGTGAGAGTTGGCATCCAGCATACGCATGGGGGAACACTAACAATCATTATGATGACAACAACAGCACACGATTAGAATGGATTGACACGACATGATTACAAAGTAGTAGCTAAACTTATGTGGTTAGTATCGGTTGCAAAATAAGCACTTCACACATTGGGGGAGGGGGGGGAAGGAACTGATCTGGCAATTCTGTGTGAAGTTTATTAAACACTGGCAACTTATGGGTAAAGGAACAAGTCAGATTGTCT
The DNA here is from genome assembly GCF_963692335.1 of Osmerus eperlanus. Taxonomy (NCBI): domain Eukaryota; kingdom Metazoa; phylum Chordata; class Actinopteri; order Osmeriformes; family Osmeridae; genus Osmerus; species Osmerus eperlanus. Next base: position 8,458,750 of record NC_085026.1, on the reverse strand, counting down.
ACTAAAGATCTTAAACCAGAGAACTCTCCTGTGGACTTGCTCATGGTTATTGTGACTTTTAGACATACACCCTAAATTAGTTTGTTTCCCACCAATCCTCCCCCATCTCCTCAAGTCCGTTTTGCAATACATGCAACAGAACATCAAAGCAATTTTAAAAAGCTGGAGAAATCATGTGTCAGCCATTTCAAAACGAAGGGGAAGTTTCTGAGTGGAAGCAGAGGGGATGTTGTAATAAAACAAGATTGTTTGGCTCCACAGGAGTACAGACGCTGACACGAGTTGGGGGTCTGATGTGATTCCTGTCGACAGGTTGTGCTGCCGTAAGGGAGACGATCCTGATGAGTGGCTAATGAGATATGAAGTGATAGGGAGTCAGTTCTCCCCACACACACACACTCACACTCACACACTCACACACTCACACACTCACACACTCACACACTCACACACGAGGAGTTGAGTGGAGTGACTCTGATCTGGGAACAGCCTGGAGAGGTTCTAACAAGGGATGTTTTCGCTAAGCTATCAGAATCGTGAACAAAGTTGGGAGATTAAAGAGCACAACCTAATTCATGAGGGAGGAAAAAAGACGAATAGAAGATGAGATGGAGGAGAATTGCTACCATTAAATTGTCTTTGAGAATCATTTCCACAGAATAACAAGGAAAGCAATTTCCTCGACAAGACAGATTCCAAAGCTCACAGGCTTAATGTGGCTTGCCTGACAAGGATCTGGGGGAATGTTTTTCTAAATCTAGTTTAGTCAGATAAACCTATAATATGGAAGGTATTTAATGTACATAAGGCCAACATCATTATCGTAAATTAGAAGCATTTTAGAGATGGCAAAATATTGTATTGTGACCTGAAAATGTCTGATTTGGAGATTTGAGATTAGGACAATGTCCTTGATGTTGAACAGTGAGAGATCAACTCGACTTGCCAGTCATCTTCCTTTCAACTGAAGCTCCCGGGAGTAGAGGAATAAATGGCGTAGAAAGTTGTATCTGTTCAGTTGAATGCGGGCAGTGTACAAAGGAATCACAAGAATCAGGGTTGCAATTTCAAAGCTGTAGAGTAGGGACAAGGACACATATTTTAAAAGATTCAACTTCAAAAACACCCAAAGCAATGACAAAGACACAAGCTACTGTACTATGACTACAAAAAAAGAGTTCAGGACCAGATTGCATTCTGTATCAGGGGAGGGTTCTCTATGCTGTAGGGATGTTAACCTAAGGAAACGGGCCAGCTCCATCACTAAACACGAGAATAAAGAAAACAGTCCTTGCTTCCCCAGTGGAAAGGTCATCCATCTCTTCAACCACACACTTTCTCCTGCCATCCTCATCTCTTCTCCTCCTCCTCCTCATCATTCCTCCTGCTCCTCTTCACCTCCTCTCATCCTCCCCTCACCCTCCTTCCTCGCCATCTCATTCCCTCAGTTCGTCCAGGGAGAGCGGAGGCTGCCTTGCGAGGCCGGGCTTCCGCACTGTGGCCCCTTCGCTCGTTCATCACACGGGACTCCATGGAGCACTTAATAACCCAGCCATTCAGCTAAGACCCCTGTTCACATTCCCAGCATTCCTCTAGAGCCGGGGCCTGGAGAATGGGGAGGGGAGGCAGAGAAGCATTTAATTACACTGGGACACAGCCCCTGGGCTTCTGTTCCACCCCCCCACCCTCCTGTGTAAGAGACCTGCTTGTTACTCACTCCCCCCCGTTGTTGTTGAATCAATAACATCATGGACTAGTTCTAGCACTGTAAGCAAACGAAATATAAACACTGTAGAACCACTGGGTCATCTAGGGGGATTAAAATAGGTAGAGATAAAATATGACATGGATATACACGTAAATATGACACGTAGGGTTAACATGAGTTGATTCCTCTCTGTGGAAGACGATAAAACATGAAACATGAGCAACTTAACTTAGCAAATAAACTGAATGAATGGCTCAGGTTACAGTATGCATATGTATCCGCTCTGGACAACATCAGGCACTGCTTTCCTCAGAGATCTCAAACAGTTAAAGGAAGCATTCCTGACCACCTACCTCTCCTAGATGACTTAACCTCACGGAAATGGCTGCAGTACAGCTTTTTACACATCCGAAACCAGAATGCAAACCTTTAGCAACCTTTGAATTGAAAAAATTAGAGGTCTCTATGGAGGATTTGTCTACAGGTCAGTCATTCTTGGTCAAGTTCAGAACTGAAGCCTTCATGGATCAAGAAAAATCAACCGAATGTCAAAACAGAGGTATTCAATTACAGACCTTCGTGGTTTCGTTCAACTGATATAATTCCATGTCCATCTGTTCTGATTTAGATTGTGTTAAACATATTTAAAGCATTAAAGGACACTGACCATGTCCAATTTTGGAGGAGAACTGAGATAAGATAATACAAGTCTGTTTAAACTTCCAGGAATAAAGATTGTTCATACGCTGTTATCCATTCAGACACCATCTGTCTCTTAGAGAATAACAGCATGATCCAACTGCCAGAAAATGCTTTGTGATGTATAACTTCAGAGAAAGAGGTCTCCAAAACAGACGAAAACATGAAGACTCTTGACAACAAAAGTAAACAATATTTTCCCATTAGTATGCTGTGAAAGACCATCATGTCTAGGGTGGAAAGTGTGTCTTCAAAAGATAAAAAAGACTTGACAAGATTATATAATTGGCAATTATGTACAATTTGTGCTGTTTTCTCTGAGGTGGGTGGTTTGCAGTTCTATCACAACCCTCAAATCATCAATTACACTTTGTAAGTAAGCATGCCACCACTCCGAGGCACACAAGCTAAGAGCCTCATCTGAAATATCTTTCCAAGATTAAACACAGGAGAGGGGGAAGCCTTTCAGGCTAGGAGGAACAAGGAGAAAAAACTCGACAGGGTTCTTGGCAAGTGGAACATTGTGTCAAACCAACAGGTTGGTTTGACACCTCAAGACCTCAAAAGGACTCTGTTCAAGTTGGCGGCATCGCAGAACTTAGAAGTTCAAGTCGTAGGTCAGTCGGTCAAAACTATGGGATGTGATAGGGATGAGTCTGATGGCCCTGTCAGCCACAAGCCGGCAGTATCTCAGTCTTGATAGCATCACAGTTATTAGTCATTCTTCCATTCTTGTCATATCGACATTGGAATGTCTCTCCCCATGGGTGATAGCTCTGCATCTTAAATGTCAACCTCTGACCACATTTCACCACCTCCAGAGTAAGTGATTGATGCAGCCTCTTCCAAGATGCACAGGTCCATCAGTCTATCTTCCTCTCAGCAGTCACACCCAGTTCTAGTCAAGACACCTCCACCGGAACCTCTTTCTGCAGTCTTGACACCACAACCGGCCACAGAAAAACCCAAATATCCTTCTAAATGTGCCATTGTGACAAACACAAGGCTTCAAATGTACTTAAATACTTAAATGGTCTTTATGTTTTTAAGGGACAAAGATTTCACCCAGGTGTTGTAGAAAAAGCATTTTGAATAACAATGCAATGGATTTGTCTTGCGCAGTAGCAATACGGCTGACTGTGGTAGCAGCTGCAGAGCTATCATGTCATCATAGCTGCTAAATTAAATCCTTTATCATCTCCATCATCAAAGCAGCTCTTTCAGTAACATCTAGTTCTTGCAACTTAGTGGGTCTCTAGATATTACATAATGCTTCAAATGATGTAGCCTGTGCTGTAGCATAATGCAAATCTATTGATTGTGCAATTCACTCAACTAAAGGGATGTCAAGAACAAAACTCATGTACTACAACTCAAATGTTACAATCATTGGAAATGAATTAAGAAACTAATGGCATGTTGTCACACTCTTAATGCAGAGGCGGTTCTCTAGCTCTTAAACATGACATCTCACAGACCCAGCAGGATATGCATCTCCTCATTCATTAATGCTGCCGCTGTCTCTCCATCCATCCATCCCTCCCTCCTGTCCTCCTCTGGAACATCTGGCCGAGGCCACGCTTTCCTCCAAGGATGGGAGGATCGTAGGATGAATAATTCAGGTTTCTCATTACCGAGGGAGTCTGGGATGCATGTTGACAGGGGTGGAGAGGGCCATGTGGTCTCGTAAACAAAGCAGAATTTGTTCTCCTTGTGTTTCTGAAGTGATACATTAAATTGGTGGAGCAGTTGTGGCATGTGACACCCTGTCAGGATCCCATACCTGACACACAAACTTTATGACCACAGTCCAAGCAGGCCCAGCTGATAAATGAAGGCAAACGTGACCACAAAGAGTTACAGCTATACCATCAAAGTAGAACCAAGTACATTACAAAGAAAAGATTTTCCTCAGTCGACTACATTACGGTTGCACTTAATGTTATTTGACGTTGCTATTTAACATAAATGCACAAAAGGAACTAAAGAAGATTAACTTGAAAAGAAAGTAGTTTGGTTGGATGGAGGGAGAGAGCTGTGTTGGGTGAAGAGTGTCAGGAAGTGCCGCCAACGGAGTACTGAAACATCAGCAAAGTTCAGTCATGCAAACACTGACAAACCCAAAACCAAATCAATACTCCTTTCAAGTATCCAATTAGACCTGCCAGATCCCTCACAGGGTCTTTACCTTGCCTTTTAAGTCCCTCCTAAGGCGACATGAGCCATCCAACCCTCACAAACGTGAGGGTGTGTGCGTGTGTGCGTGTGTGGAAGGTGCTGGGTTGACAAGAGCTTTAAAAGTTAAGTCTCACATCAATACCAAGGTCAGAGCTTACAAGGGAGAGTGGTCACTCAAAAAATACGAGCACTCTCCCCACACACACACACAGCTTGGCAATCCCACCTGCAGGAACCACACGAGCAGAAAAGAGCACATACAGCGTAATTTTACTTTCCTCTACCCGTCGGTTTAATCAGACCTCCAGAGTCCTCTAGTCCGGCCCAGCCCGGCTCACCCTGGCTCCAGTGGGTCAGATGGAGTTACAGGCTAACGATTAGGGAGCGAGAGCCAGAGGGGTAACCCGGAGGTACCGACCAGGCACAGATAGCTAATATGTCCCTGGTGGAACTCCATGAATTTACACGCACACACACACTCTCTGCCCTTGACTAGAGGTTGGAGGTCTGTTCTGACAGGAAAGATGGTAACGGAGAAGAAAAAGTTTCCTTTCCCCTCTAGACGAGGTTCCATCTGGCTTTCATTGAAAGGATGCTCCATCTAGGAGGAGAGAAGCAGGGGGTTATGAGAATGATATGAAGCAATCCCTTCTTCCTGCCTTGGATTAAAGGGGAGCGTCACAGAGGAGAACATCCATTTGTCTTCATTTCTCCTCCTCAGTTTATTCTGAATGGCTGGTAATACCATTCAGGAGACAAATAGATGGGGACACCGTGTAGAAATTCCTCCCCAAAATGATCTTAAAGACGCAGAACATATTTTCTGGTCGATCCGTTTGGCACGCCGTGACCTACGTGGGAAGAATGTGCTTGTGCGGCCGTGTGTGCGTGCCACTGTGCGTCTGTGTTTTTCCGGGGGGGGGGGGGTTAGGGGGCATACAATCCTGCCCTTAGTGAAATACCAGCAAGGAACCCACCCGGGGCCAGGAGAGGAGCGCCTGCAGGGAGACAGAAGACGCCCTGTGGCCTGCTGTCACCTAGCTGGCTCAGACAACAGGCTGCCCAGGGAGAGGGAGATGCCAATATGCCAGTCCTCATCCTGTCTGACCTTTCCAGATCATCTACCACCCACCAGCCACTATGCCAGTGTACCAGCAACCCCTCCCATCCCCCTGCTCCCAGCAGCCTTCTCCTACCCACCACAACTGGTCAGAGTCTGCGCCTTGAACCTTGGTATATTGCAAAAGCCATAGGCATCATGTCAATATGTTAGGGGAGGTTGGTTGAGGTTGCAGCTTTTGATGGAGATGAGCACACACACATCCTGTGGAATACTTCCACGCCAAAGTCAGTGTGGCCTGCTGTTTCACAATAGACCCAAATACAGTACACACCTCTGCATGGATGAGAGAAGGACAGAGAGAGAGAAAGGTCTTTGTTCTCATAGCGGTGAGCGATAAAAGACTCCTTGTTAGAATATTGATGATGCAGGGAGTGAAGAAACAAGGCGATCCATTTAGAGGTGAATAAATAATATGTTTTCCTCATGGCAAGAAAATGCCAGAAATACTTATTTTGTCCTACATCAATGACAACCAACTCTCCCTGAACCTCCAAGGTCTATCAGGGGAGCTATCCAGAGGCAGCTCCATGAGAGGTGTTAGTTGGTGGGTGGAGAGCATATGGCGTTTTCAGGCTCCTGGTGAGTCTCTTGCCAGGCCCCAGTTATCCCACTGGGACTGTTGTAGGGACAGAAAGCATCTCCAGCTGCTCACCAGAATGACCTTCATTAACACAATTAACATGAACGTCAGTCAGAGAACTGCTAAGCTGGGCATGGGCCTGATGCTGGAGTGTCAGAGCTAAAGAGGGGCAGAGCTGAGCAGGAAGGGTATGGCACTCTGGGACAGACTGTGCCAAACTAATTACACTTGGGCAGGGGACTTGAATCCTCAATCATTTACTGAGGGATGACCCTTCATCAGAGCTCATGGGGCGATTGTGTCATGTGGAAGTAAGACATACTGTCGGCTAATCATTGCTCTACTGATTATTTTCTGGCATAGAAAGTGTCAGAAGTGATAAATGTAGACATGAGTGTCACCTACACAGTTACAGACCATAGTGAACCAATTCTCTCAAGTTCAAAAACTAACTTTTAGAGGGTACTTCTTCAGTGTGGGCTATCGTGAAGGTTCAATACATCCTCAACTAACTGTGCCGCCCAAAGAAATGTCCCCGCCTTTTTATGGAGTTTTGAGATCAATGTATGTCATTAGAGTGTTATGTAAAGTGTGCAGTGGTGGAAGGACAGCAGGGAGCACCCATCATGTTAGAACAGCATTAGTCAACTTTCACATCAATCCGAGAGATGAATGGACATTCAGTAGAGCTGACCAATAGGATTAAAGATTCATGTTGCATTGATTGCACAGGAATCTAGAAAGTATGTGAGCAGGATAAATGATGGGAAAATAAACTTAAATTAGCCTCGATATTTTACCAAAAGTTTCATAGATTATTTTGAATTATAAAGGGGCAAAACATTATGATTTACTGATTAATGAATAGTTGGTATGTGAACCAAATTGGACAACGCTTCCCCGACCTATAGCTAACCCAGTACTTCAGTGAGAATATTGTCCTAGCTATGGTAATAGGTCAGCAACTAACTAGGCTTACTTGTGAACATGAACCACCAACTGAAATCTGTCACCATCGTTCATTTCCAAACAGAACTTGGAGCTGAACATCTCACAGCATTCACTCTACTCTTGCAACAGCAAACAGTCAGAAAGCAATCACGCACACATTACATTACCACTAATGAGCTTTTAAAAAGTGGCCCTTGTGTTAGAGATTAGCACAGAGCTAATCGACCTGAGGACACCACAACCAGGCTAAGTGAACAAGGCTGGAGACCATTAACTCATTTTCCTCACAGTGAGAGTGTCATTTGTGTCTAAACAGGATCCTCGGTGAGTGAGAGAAATTAAGAATTGCATGGCTGCCCAAATGGGAGGTGAATCATAATCATAATCATAATGGGATTTATTCGCCATGAAAGTTTGCACAGACAAGGAATTTGCTTTGGCAGGAAGGTGCATACAATAAACATATACCTAAAATTTAAATATGTGGACTATCTATACTAAGGGTACATAAACTAGCAGTACTAAGTGGGATTAGAATAGAATTAAATATACAATAAAATAAAATATAAGTTGCCGTAAATTACAATATAAAAATACAAAAATACAAATATTACAAAAAATACAAATGTACAAGATACCATTTTGTAATGCAGTGCAAAGCATTGTGTTTTAAGCAAGAAGTCATTAGAGTCAGTGTGGTCCCTTGGCCTTGTTGAAGAGGCCAACAGCGGAAGGGAAGAAACTGTTTTTGTGGCGTGAGGTATTGGTCCTGATGGACCGCAGCCTTCTGCCGGAGGGGAGTGACTGAACAGGAGTGAACAGGCCTGATTAACGAGGAAAAACACTGGAAAGGTACTGAGCTGAGCAGGGCAGATCTGGATTTGTTGTCGGACCAGGAACAGATAAAATCACCCCACGCTGCTCATTGATCTGCCAGTCATGAACAGAGATTACCAAGAAGAGGCTAATGAGACAGCGAGATGTCTACTGCTGTGGTCAAAAGGTATGAGGAAAGAGTCGGTCGACTTAGCCTCAAGGTCTGAGAGTGGGATAGAAAGGAAAGATAATCAGTTCCTGGTAAAAACCTGGACTATTATGTTGGCTAATGAATAATTGATTCTGTAAAATCCCATTTATTGGTCAAGTAATTTCAAAGCTGAATATTACAGTCCAATTTCCATATCCATTTTCCTGTCACATAAATATTATCCTGTAGTTTGCATGTAGTAAACTCTAGACTAATGTAATTCAAATCATTTGCATACAAAATGTAACTATTTTATTTAGCTATTGGAAATAACAATACACATCAGGTTTCTGCTCAACAATTTGTGCCAAGCTTAGAAAGCGAGACATAATAGTTTGCAAAAGCTTATGTAAATGTCCATGGATTCTTCTCTGAAGTACATTATTCAAATGATGTGTGACCCAAGGTGAGGTGAAACACTGTCCCTCGCAAAGTGTTTGTTCATCTTTCCTTGGCCAATGTCTTCGCAAAGGTTTTATCGACATGCCATTGGCTGTGAAGCCCATAAAGGGAAGTTCAGGACTTCTGCTGCGATGGAGAACCTAGACTCCCGCCAAGTAGAGCACTTCAAAGCCTTAAGTGGAGGCTTGAATCTGCCTTGGTTTCTGAGGTAAAGGCTAGATAAACATGAATCACTGCATCAGAAAGAACGGCTAATTGTATTAACGGCAAGGTGAGTAATAAGAGAGCTAGTGTGATTAAATCAAGCGTGTCACGTTGAAACAACCACGTCAGTTTTGATCGTACAGTACTGCTACAGTGACTCGGAGACGTTTTAAAGCACTCCTGCCATGTCTCGTCCCAGACAGCACTTCTTGTAATGGATCAAGCATCCATCTTCCACCTCTTCCAGTCTTCAAGTCGTTCATCACAACAAACCAGGTTGTCCTTGGGAGGGAGGAGAGAGATTTGGAAGAACAAGAGGAAGAGGACGAGGATTTTTGTCTGGATCCACATGCGGCCCAGATGATGTAGGAAAGGGGAGGCTGTTCTCACTACAGACATCCATCCAGAAGTCCCTCTTAACATTCATCACTGGTGTCAGGGGTCACTAACCAGGACAACTGAGGTCAGGACACTCCAGAGGACAGCGCCTGGGTCTTAGGCAAGGCTCAGAGACAGCTACCCCTCCAATCAGAGAACCCCAAACGATTGTCTGATTCTTTATCAAAGAATGTCTATGAAGTTATTTATTTTTTCATAAACTAAATTCAAAGTTTTGGTTATAACTGCACGAACTTGCCTTCTTACAAGTTCCTAAAGTATCAGGACTAGGCCAATGAATACGATGAGGGCTTGACTGACAGGGTGTGATCACCAGTGGAAATGACTAAGCCTTTGGATGTCTTCCTTGTTTAAAATCACCTGGGACCAACCCTTCAGAGAAATCATGAGAAAAGAACCAACGACATCTCCTGTTGCTCCTGACATCATCCATCTTCCTGTTCTTGTCCTGGTACATCCTGTACAATTTGAGACCGGCGCAAGAACATTTTCCGAGGGAATGCGATTGCAATTTTTTTGTTGATGTTGTGTTTCATGTGACTTCGCCCACCTATCACTGCAGACATTTTGTCTTTACAACTGTTGAAATACAGCTCCTGGAAGATCTGTATAGTTACTGAGGAGAAATCATATTAGAGGAAGTCCACAGTAGGAGATAACTGGGTTCCTGCAAAGTGCTGGTAAACAGAACTAAAGTAGTGTCACCCAGGCCCCTATGGCAGAAGTGATGGATGATGGGAGGTGTATAGTCTGGGAGTAATCTTTCACATATCTGTTGTCAGCTACTAGCCACATTCTCTACATAGTGCAGGTGAATGATGAGGTCAGAAGAGGTCACTGCCCTCATGTAAACATAGCATGATAGTACACAGACGGCTGTTAAGGAAGTCTTCATGAAGATTGGTTATCAATGACTGCTTTCTTTAGTTCTCCCCCATCCCTTTCACTTTCAGTTCACACACACAACAATAACAGGAGTTTCCTGACTTAGAAATGGCATAAGGGAATTCTTAGTAGCATTGTTTCAAAGTAAAAATGTGGTCTGTTTAGACACATTATCAACAAGCTTGTTTTGATGTTTAAAACGTTTCCACCCGTGGCAGCCATTTGACCTGTTACTGACTCTCCTCCTTGCTCAGTCTGGAAGGCGAGACCAGGTTCTCAAGTTTCTGTCCCGTTTGGGATGCTCATTTAGGACAACAATGTAATAAACTAAAGACATGTGGCATGCATGTGACATGTGAACAAGCAGCCAAAAGAAACTTGATGACAAAACTGTAGAAAAGCTATCAGCAATAAGTGTTCCTAATTAAAACTTGCATCCATCCAAATTCTAATGTAGATCCTTCTGAGGGCTGAGCTCTGCTTTTTATTAGCTGTTTTCTTATTAAAGAGTTACTCCCAGCCGAAACAGAGAAACGGCTGCAGGGGTAAAGATCAATGGTTCAGAGGCCAATTATCAGAAAGTGTGATCAGGCTCCTTTCAGGGAAAACTATAAGAAACTAACTAAAGTGTGAGACTAACTCTATAGACACAAAAAAAGCTGGGTCAGCTGAAAGTAAAGTACCTAACAGGGTGCCGTTAAATGTTTTGCTGGGGTGAGAAAATTCCCGTTGAGACTAGTGGCCAGGCAAGGCTTCAAACATACATTATCGCTCAGTTTGGCTGGGGCTTATCGCTGCCATCTCTCTGTCTCTGATTACAGAGCTCCATCTTTAAATGGCTTTACCTTGTAGATGACCACAATAATTTACAGAAGATCTCCTCGATAATCTAAGGACAACATCGAGAGAGGGAAAATATTTGCAGAGAGGTCCATTCTCTGCAGCTTTTTTTAATATGACGACCATAACAATGAGTAATGTGATGCAATGCTGCTGCTTTCCTGCACGAGCTTGAGATTCCCCACAAGGTCCAATTATTCAGACCCTGGACATCCAGGGCTGTCGCTTTCCATCAGGACTGATCAACCGCTCCGGGGCTGATATAAGGCCACCCCCCCCCCCCCACCCCCACTTCACATGCATAGCTGTGCAACTGGGTGTTCACACATGCGACCAGCGCAAGCTAGCTTGGTCCCTTGGCACTTTGAATGCATCTCCCGGCTGACAAGAGAATCTGACCAGCTGCCAGACTTGACAACAGGACACTGACCAGGCAAGTCCAGGACAGCCGTCCATAGGTCCCCAGTCCCTCTTCAACCACACCACTGGGGCTTCTCTGCGATACATTCCCTGCATACATTGGTTCAGTGTAAACAAACAAAGCCGGCATAATCTAAGTTATGGTAGTATTGCAGGATCTCTGTTTTAAAAGGCTTCTGACTCACTCTGACTTCCACACCCCTTCTCCCTCTCTCCGGGAGGAGATTAGAAAGTTACGGTCCAAGTCAGGGATCTGGAGACTAGGACTGGATCCTTGCCCAGCTTCTAAAGCTAGCACTCTGCAGGTTTAACAGCTAAATAAAATAGGTTGGGGGAAAAAAGATGGTTGGCTGCTGTAGTTTTAGCCTAGACTGCAGGTTTCAATGGGAACACTAATCCTTCACGGCCCCACAGCCCATTCCGAACATTTGTGGCAAACTAAAGACAGGGACTGTGAGTCCTGTATGGGTTTGTTCAATTACGCTGGCCCTAACTTCAAAAGGGCATTCCTTGAAATATAGGCTAATTGCTACTGTAGTAACACATTCTGGGAATGTGATGTGTAAGCATGGAGGATCACTGTATTGTGCTGTGCTGTACTTAACCCAAGGTTATGAGAGCAATGCTCTAATCTTAGTGAAACATGTACTGTGCTGCACAGTAGCGCTCCAAAACAGCCTGCAGTAAAGACATGCTCCAATTCCACTCTTACCAAGCAGAGCTGGACTGAAAATGTGCTCTAAAACACAGAACTCCCGAGACATTAGATTCCCAGCTGCAGATAAATTCACTCTCTTTAGGCTGATAGAGTTAACTCCAGAAGCATCGTCTCAGCAAATCCGTGCACTCGGAAATCAATAGGACTTTAAAATGATATAAGAATCATCTGCGTGACCTGGCATATAAGATACGGCTGTGAATCAATTACATCTGAAGACATCAATCGTGCTCGATCCCTCCCCGTAAAGCGGCTCTCCAGTTCGACTCCTCCTTGGGGCTCGTCCCTGAGACAGACTGGCAGCTCCAAGATCTCTACAGAAAGATGGAACCTTGAACGCTAGCCTATTCGATGGATTATGGGCGTATCAGCAATGGAAAGTGTTGGCCATTTAGTTAGCATAATGGAATGCACAAATACTTTATTACAGTTTATAAGGGATGACTGGGATTGTTGTCCTCGCATATTCAGTGGCCGGCTTCACACAGTAAACCACATTGGTATTCCAAGAGATACTGTGGATAAGAGGACACTCAAGAAAGGGCTTATAAGTGTGTAAATGGCGACCTTTAAAATGAAATGTTTGTGTTCCTCCTTTAGTCATGGGGCTTTGTTATGATGCAAATCATATTCTACTGGGACTGTTGTCACAGGACACCTCCCACCACCTCTGCAGGGCAACGACTATCTGAGTGTGTTATGTTTGTGTGTGTGTGTGTATGTGTGTGTGTGTGTGTGTGTGTGTGTGTGTGTGTGTGTGTGCGTGTGTGTGTGCGTGCGTGTGTAAATATGCACATGCGTTCTCTTTACATCAGACTTTCCATCAGTCGGTTGAGAATTCTGTGAGAATTATTCATGGTTTCCCGCATTCACTATAGATAACAAATGGATGCAATAAAAGGTGCTGCGTTCGGTTCAACCTCTCCGCCTTTCAGATATAATCCTCCATAAATACGCTGGGAGGGAGGGAGGGAGGCTGCTTGCCATACTATAAGATGAATGTCCGCGGGAAGACTGAACATGGAGTGAGATGTGGACGTCCTGCTGAAGACAAACCCTCCTCTAGACAGGTTTACTGGTTAGACTTGGAACATAACCCAGGAGCAGGCTGTAAATCAGCGTATGCGAGTATGTATGTGTGAACATGCACCGTGTAAAGGCCCCCCCTCCCCAAAGAAAGGGTAATTTGTTTGGAATTGCCCCCACTGCTGGTCTTGTGGTTTGAACAGAGGTCTCTGATAACCTGAGACGGGCGAGCAGAAGGGCGGACTGGGCGTGTGCTGGCGCTGTGGATGAGCGATGGGAGGGCGGCTTCCGCCAGGAACGTCTCAGAAAGTGCATCGGTGTCAGTTTGGGAATCTGATTCATGACGTGGGAGAAAAGCAAATCAAATGCACAGCTCCGGTACACCTGGCCCGTGAGCTGACGAGAGCCATGAATCGCCGAGCGGGGGAATGAATGGATCAGCATATCCCACCGGTCTTCGGTATTTATTAGTGAGGCAGCAGGGAAACTCGGCATGCTAAATGTTTGCTGGAGCAACATAGAAGTGGGCATTTGTTACCCTTCCACCTCAAGGCTGATGGGAGAACAGACAAATATTTGCCTTGGAGAGAGTAGTCAGCTTGCACGGACAGATCTGCAAAAAAGGAGCTGATCAATATTCCTCAGACTCTGCCACAGTAACTTGGGCCAACGAGCCCATTCGTCGTCCTAAGTGATAGGTCTGGCCTGACAACGTCCCTGTAAGCAACCTTGTGTTGACAAGAGATATTGCAGGTTGTTTTCTACTGGTTCATTTCATAAGGAAGATTCTCATAGAGAAAAACATTCTCGAGTTCTTGACTCCAATGTTGAAGGCCGCAGGAGATCGAGGATAACCACACAACAAAAAATTCAATTTATGATCAAATCTCTAGATACTAGAACGCCATCCGTTCAGCCTTCACTGTTGTAGTTTCAGTCAGGAATAAAACAATATTGAATCTGGAGTGACACACAAAATAATGTAAGCGACTTCCATTACCTGCTTCAGAGAACGCCCTACCAGTCTGGCCAGACCCAGTGAGCCATCCACACCGCAATCAGATCACGGAAGATTCCAGGGGTGGAAGGGAATTGAAAAGACTGTGTGTATTTCTCCTAGGTTTTGGAGCCTGTCGGGTAAAGCCTGAGGTTTAGAGACGGAAAGCCAGACGTCTTTGCATAGAGATACCACAGCATAACCTGATCAACTCTTTACTGTGGCATGTCTGGCTGTCTGGGGAGTTCCAGCAGAGCAGAAACAGCCTGGCTGAGAGCTGCACTAGGCCAAACAGACCTCTCCACGGATGACAGGAAACGCAGAGGAACATCAGCACCAAAGGAGGCGAGATGGGAAAGGAGGTGGAACAGAAAGTGACAAGAGAAGGAAGAGAGAGAGAGGGAGGAAGACAAAACGATTGACTAATGCATGACGGCATCTCTCAGCTCTTCACCTTTCTTCCACTAGTTTGCCCTCTTTCCATTTCAATGCACCACAAGAGCAGAAGCGAATGATTCATGGAGAGAAAGGGAGAGAGCGAGAGAGAGACAGAGAGAGAAAGAGAGAGTGAGACAGAGAGAAAGGACGAGAGAGAGAGAGCAAAGACAGAGCTTGCCGGTTGAATTATCCAGACCAGCTCAATCAGAAGAGATGTTTTATGTATGCAGCACCAGGGGCAGAGCCAGGTCTCACTCCCCTCCCCAGGCTCTCTTGAAGGCTATACAGCAGGATTGTTGCATATCACACCCCCAATGTCATCACTGCTCTGGGGGATAGACGGACATGCGTATGCGTGTGTGTGTGTGTGTGTGTGTGTGTGTGTGAGGGTCTCTGTGTTTGTGTGATAAGACGTGAACATGTGTCAATGGAAAGGAATTAAGAAGTGAGTGTTAAGACCGACATGCATGTCGAGAGAAATAATGTTTTCATTAAGGAAGACTTTGAGGATGGGATTTACTCCCAGACTTGGTACAGCCTTTGTTTTGCAGTGTTTCTTAGGCTTTACTATGAAAATGCCTGCATAGCTTGTCTTAAAAGATATTGCCACATGGTTAATGTACTGTGCATATACAGTAGGGATGGCAAAATGACATTTCTATTCAGCTTCAGATAAGAAATAGCTGTTCAGGAAATCCAGTTTCACTTATTTTGTTTTAGAGAAATGGTCCCTGCTTCCAAAGGACGCCGTGTCTGCACACAACATGTCGAAATCTGGATTAACATCTCCTACTGCCACCAATGGTGTTACGGTCAGATGGTAAGGTTCTCCTTCCTTATATCTAAGGTATTCAATTCTGCCAAATTGTTATTTTGTTTTTACCCCAGTACCCAATAAACCTGGAGACTCTGGATATCCCCCTCCCTTCCCCTCCATCTCTCCCTCTCTAGTCTTCCCCTCATCCTGATCCAGCCAGCATGTCTGCAGTTACCGCATGGCACGACTCCATATCGACACGTCTCAGAGGCTGCAGGGTTATTGAACAGGGATTCTGAAGAGACTTGGATTCTGCTGGAGGTGACAGGAGGACTGTCAGTACCACTCACCCCTACAATGTGTCATTCCAAATTTCCAGTATCAAGAGGCAGATATGACCTCACAGTTTCGGGATAACAGCATGGGAGACAGGCTTTCACTGACCAAGCTGAGGGTTTTTGTGAATTAAACACTGTTGATAAGGTTCAGACTGCTTCCCTCTACCATTACAATCTTCTGAACAATACTGTGAAAGAAACACCGTAAATCTCCACACTGTTCTTCTTCCAGATATTTTCATTTGAGCCATTTAAACAGAGCTTAATAAAACTAGAGGTTGGAAGTCCATTGGAATGAGTAAATAAAGCGGGTTATTAAGTGTTAAGTCGTGAAGCACTTCAGTTTGACAAGGACCGAGCGCCAGCCAATTATATGCATGGCTGCCTTTTACAAGAGAGGAGCGCTGGAGTCCTTTTGTACTATATGTTTTTTCACCTTCATTTCTCTCTGTTTTGTCTGTTTTCATCCCCCCTTCATGTGCTCGGCCCACTGCTACCAAACAATGAGCGAAAACAACAAAATCACGCCACCATTAGCCTAAAGCGAGGGCTACCGGGGATTCTACCATTAGTCTCCTCGTTGCCAGGTTTGTTAATGCAAGACATTGGCTCTATCCACAGATGTGGTGACTGGCTCGGTCTCTTTTCCAAATGTCCATGTAATTATCTTGCTCCCATCATAACAACCCCCATCCCCACCAACCCCCCCACCACCCCCCCACCCACCCCGCGCACCCTTGGTCGCCCGCGCCCAGCATCTCCACAAGTGTGCCTCTGTGAACGTTAACACCAGGCAGATGGTGGCGGCTGGAAAGACTGTTTACTGGGCCCCATGGATACGGTTCAGCACGCACTCTCTTTTGGCCTTTGCCCAAAATGTTTAAAAGCCGGCCAATTCATATTTGTGGTTCTGTAAGCTTCTTTGCAAATTCTCTAAACACCTAAGATGAAGTAAACAAGCATGATTCTCTAAACACCTAAGATGAAGTAAACAAGCATGAGCAACAACATGAAAACAACAGGCTGTGTGAAAACATGCACTCTGGGCAGGTCATCTCTCATCTCCAGACTATCATTTCTGTGTGTGTGTGCGTGTGTGTGTGTGCGTGTGCGTGTGGTTGAGGGGTGGGCGGGTATGATAAACAGCAGAGCAAACAGGGCTCCCTTCTACATTTTCTCTCTCTTTCCAGTTCTACTAGGTTTATCTCTCCCTCGGTCAGAGGAGACCCTCGCAGCCCGAAAGCAGGAAACACAGAACGTTCCAGAGAAAATCGCAACTGCCACGAGGCAGCAGAGGATCCTTCACAGTTTCCAATGTCCACCCTTGTTTTCAAAACAGAGCGGAGGACAACAGCATCACCAATTACATTAAATGAAACCCCAGTGTGTGTGAGGCCAGCCTTCAGGGGTCAGCTCTGTGGCCGAGGCCTCCCGGGGTAGGCTGGGAGAGTGACTTAGACACTGAAAGGAGGAAGAGGGCTCCATGTTCAAGACGGACAGAGTTTAGACTTTGTGAGAACGTGGTGAACAGAGCTGTCAGGACCAATGAATCTGTGTTCAACATGGTGCGTCACCCACTGTGCACAGTATACAGACACACACACACACACACAGGTGCCCTGTGGGTTTCTGGGAGGATGAAAATGGCATGGCATGCACGCCATCACACACTTCTGTCCATCTGCAGCACATTACTGCTCACCTGGGCCTTTCTCCGATTGCGTGCCTGTGTGTACTTCTGTTAACGAGCGTATAGAGGCCAGATGACAGCCAACACCTGCTCAGAAATAGTTGACGTGTGTGTGTGTGTGTGTGTGTGTTTGAGAGGGGGTGGTGTTGGGATGAGGGTGAGAGCAGGTAGCAAGAAGCCTCCTCCTTCCCCAGCCCCACAGAGGAGGTAGAGTCTACCGTCAGCTAGAGCACCAGGCTGATTAGGCAGCCAGCCAGGCAGGCAGGCCAGCATCCAGTGAACACTCATCCTCAGCCACTTCCAACACGTCCATCTCTCTCTCTCTCTCTCACGCTAGAGTGAACTTTGGGAATCTACCCAGTAACATGGCTAAGGGAAGGAAGGGCTTGTACTTTCTTCTGTTCGTCCTGTACAGAAGGAGAGTTTGCGTCAGTCAGTCAGTATCTGCTGCAGCAAGGACCTGGAGTGAAGCAGCACAAAGACAGACTCCAGCACAACATTTCTCTCCACACAGAGTACACACATACTTGACCTTCACTGGTAAACACACGTTAGTCCTGGCTTAGTTAGGACAGCCAGACTCTCAGAAGCCCCTGTGCCTTACCCCCCCACCCCATCTGTCAGCTGCGAGGGTCGCACTGACCTCCGGCCAGCACTGACCTCCGGCTAGCACGGAGCTTGGGACCATGGGAGGATTTAGGTTGGTGACTGAAAGTCAGAGAAGCTCATTAGATATCTCTGACGGCTCCAACCAACTGAAATTAAGCCCAGGCCTCTTAGAACACGGGCACGCCCATCGCTCACTCAGAAAAATGTATAATCTATAAGACGGCTGACACATAGCTGTGAATTTGTCATGGGAATGCAAAAACGATATATTCAGTTTTAACGCGATTACCAGAGAATGGATATATAACTACTCAATAATCAGCGCAAAGATGGATGGAATTTATATTTGGTTCTGTTTGGAGAGCAAAGGGGGGGGGGGGGGGGGGGGGGGATGTGGAGATCTGTCTTGACTGCTCATTGGTCAGAATAGGGGAGGGTGAGAGTGTGTGTTTGTGTGTGTGTGTGTGTTGGCAGTCATAAGTCTCTAAGCTAATTGACTCAAATTAAAGTTATTCAGATCAATGCATCAGCGCTTGAGGGCTTCAGTCCTGGGCATGATGATCAGTCTGTATCTCAGGGTCATACTCATTAGTCTGCGGGTGGAACAGTGAAACACACACATCACACACGCGCTCAAAACACACATGCGCATACACACTGTCTTTCTTATACGCAAACAAGGTCAGACGCACATACTGTGCACACACACACATATACACACGCAAGTACTCATGCATGTATGCACACACGAGCCACCGCAGCCCCTACATGCTGATATGAATTCTGGCCTCATCAGGCACATGTGTGCATTCAAACCCATCCAGCATGCTCTCCCCCACGCGCACACACGCTTCCATAGAGCCACACATTGCTTACTCCCACACACAAACACACAACCTCTTCTTCAACACACACGCTCTCACACAGTGTGTGTGTGTGTGTGTGTGTGTGTCAGCAGGGGACTGGGCAGTGCAGGGGTTGTTATTCTGCAGTCAGGACAAGCCTGATGCTACCACACCGTCCACTACTCATTTCCTGCACTAACCCCTCCTAACCCTGGAGGGATCTTCATCAACCTTTGGGCTTCAAAGTGCTGTTACACACACACACACACACGCGCACAGTTGTTGTGTAAGCTAAAACTAAAACAGTAATAACATTACTTATTACTTGGAATTATATTTTAATCATGGATTGTGTTTTACAAATCACAAATCAGGGATTGTTTTTTCTCACCTCTGTTCTAGAACAGTTGTTATACTTTACTGACCCTGTGCACACACCCCTGAAGTCCAGCTGGGGAGACCCTGTATGATACCCAGAGATCAAAGACGAAAAACACAGACTGAAACAGATCAAGGCTGGGCTCCTGGCAAAGCTAAATGTGAGTTGTGTGTCTGTGTGTCTGTGTGTGTGTGTGTCTGTGTGCGTGAAAGAGAGAGCTAGCGAAAGATCAAAGGCATTCAGAAGTTCCATACAGATGTAATGACCACACTCTGAGAGCAGAGAACATGAACACTAAACATGAAAACATCAGGTTCATCTCAGCCCGGGCCAGCCCACAATCTCCTCAGGTCTTCGGGGCATTTTGAACGAGACTCTGAATGAAGAATGTGAATAATAATCAAAAAGCTGAAGATCTTCTTCACATGCAAACTAAAAACATGACATGTAGTCCACACATCTTCCATGTTATGCACTGTACTGAACACATATTCAGACGACAACAAATCCTCCAATGATTTCTCCTTCCTGGTAATCAGTCTAGAGAGCAAGCACTGGCATTGCCCAGACAAAGCCTGTATGTGTCTGTGTGTGTGTGTGTGTGTCTGTGTGTGTCTGTGTGTGTGTGTCTGTGTAGTTTTCTGACTGAACCCTAAAGGATCGTAAACCAACAGAGGTACAGTAGCAGTGGGAGTCTTGTCCAGGACTGTGTGTTTCGCTGATGAATACTCCCCACACACCCCGCCACCCCTACCCCCACACCCCCAACCTCCCAGCACAACACAACGGCCAATTTACACACTCCTGTTCCCACTCTCTCAGAAAAATAGGCTACTGTGTAGTTGGACAGACTAGCTGGTATTCAATGTGCCTGTGTCCTATTGACTGTGTCTAGAGGGGGCAAAACAAGACACTGCCTGTGCTCCAAGAATCTCAACTGGCTGATGTGATGACATACCGTACTGCAAGCACCTAGGCACACTGTATGAGAAACAAGGACAAAGAATAATTGAAGAAAATGTGGTGGTGAGAAAGTGAAGACAAGCCGTCTCATTTAAAATGACTTGTTGAGACATCAACTGGGCAGGCACACCTAGCCTGGTTACTGTCACAGATCTGGTATAGTGTGTGTGTGCGTGTGTGTGTGTGTGTGTGCGCCAGTGTTAGGGCCACTGAAGCAGAAAGTAGTGAAGAGGTTTCCATCTAGCCTTGGATAGACAGACATGTTGTGTTAAGTGACCAGACTAGAGTCCTGTATGTCCATACAGAGCAGTCCATGGCATACTGTACTTTACTGTACAATACTGCTGTACGGCTGTGTAGTTTGATACGGGCCCAGCTAGTGTTGCCCAGGCTAAATCATTGCATAATCCTGCCTCTGGGCAGGCAGCAGTCATGGGATTGTCAACATTCCTCCCACACAAACATGAGCTTGATTCCACACACACACACACACACATTCAGTAGGGCATAAGACTGGGGACCTTTGGTTTTACCCACTCATACACATTTCTATGCTCACATACAGTGTGCATGCTCACACAAACACACAGCTTCTGGTCTGGTAGTTAAAAACAACTCCTTGTCATTAGCCGTGAAAACTAGAGAGTCAGTGGAATCACCAGGGTCCAAACAGCACAATGACCAGCACAGCTGATATGTAGACATACAGACAGACCGATGTTCAGACATCCACGTTACATAAAACCCATTCACTTGTTCTTTGGTAAATAAGGACAAGGCCTAGTCCTTTGGCCTGCTTGAATGGAGCCGAGGAAGTGAAAGGAGTATAGATCATGTTGAATGGGTCTCAGTACAAGTTATATCAGGAGAATATATACTAGAGTGAATGATGTAGCCTTGACACGCACTTTCGCATTTCAGTAGACCCATGAGAAGAGCAGACGACTTCACTGGATGGAAAATGTAAAAGGAATCAAGAAGGAAGAAAGAGTAACCGATTCCTTTAGTGGAAGGGTGCAGCTGAGGCTGTGGCACTTCTGACGAGCTGGGCTACAGGCTGGGTCTATTGTGGCTGGCTTATCAGGCTCCACCACGACCTGGCCAAGAACGTACACAAGCTGTGTAAACCTTTACAGCTTTGAAGCAACTTTAGTTTGACACCCTCTGGCTAATCAGCTGGAATTTATGGAGTCACAGTAACCCAGACAGTCACACACAAGCATGCATAAGGTCCCCCCCCCCCCCCCCCCCACACACACACACACACACACACACACACACACACACACACACACACACACACACACACACACACACACACACACACACACACACACACACACACACACACACACACACACACACACACACACACACACACACACACACACACACACACACACACACACACACACACACACACACACACACACACACACACACACACACACACACACACACACACACACACAGCAGGTCAATATTCTCAGGGCCACTCGAGTAAATCAATGTACCTACGTATGACACAGGAGTCGTGAACACCATTAGACAGACAGACACCCACCCTCGTCCGGGAGTCTAACGAACACAGGAACATTCCAGAACATTCCAAGCGTGACCAAACGTCATTTAGTCCGGTTGTCATGAACAATCCCCAAGCTGATTAGCATCTCTAACGGAAGCAGCAGGACCCAGTTTATGGGTTTCAATTACTAGTGCAGAGCCTGTTAGAATGAACCACAGACAGACAGACAGACAGGCAGGCTCTACACAGCTCTAAAGAGAAATTACAAAGTTAAAGGTTGCTGAAAACCTGGAAGTCATTATCCCTTCAGGAGACTAAGGAAGGAAGGCCTGTCTATTGGGTGGTAATTGGAAGGCTGCCTTCAACCTGACACCAGCCAGGTACTGGTCACCTTCCTCTAGCTGTGATGTAGGGCCGACACCTAAATACCCAACCTGTCCCCGTAAAATGAGTTTGGGACTTTGTGTGTGTGTGTGTGTGTGTGTGTGGGGGGGGGGGGGTTAGGTTTAGGTGATTTGCTGCTGCCTAAGGAGTGGCTGACAGGAGGAAATGGGCTGCTTCATGAACAGTTCTGGAGCTGCATTAGAGTCCAACCTACAGTAGAGTCTGCTCGCGACAGTATACAGATTTGTTTTCCTCCAGTGTCTCGTAAATTAATAAGCATGACTGATTATATTACCTAGCAATATCACGATACCATTAGGAGAAAAATCATTTGTAAGACAAAAACTATTTTAAATCCCCCCCTTCCATTAAAATCCACACATACACACACAAGCAAATCCAAATCTAATCATTTGACACTAAACTAAAGCAAGCAGCAAATTGGCTTAGTGAGAGCCTCTGTAAGCGTCAACATGCTGATCAGTGTAACTGATGTTGGAGTGTGTGTAAATGTGTGTGTGTGTGTGTGTGTGTGTTTATGCCCAGGATAGTAACACAGACAAGGAGAAAAATCAACTTTGCCATCTGTAGGGCTGGAGCAGGAGTCTCCATCCAGGTTAACAAAGCTCACACTAACACTAACACTAACACACACAAAGTTCACAAAAACCGAAACAAATACATTTAGTCATTTAGCAGACGCTCTTATCCAGAGCGACTTACAGTAAGTAAGTCTACACACACAAATACAAATGTATGCACTGTCACAAATGCAGCAAAAAGGTTCCCTCTAACCTGAGAGGCAGATGAAGGTCATGTAGTCCCCCTGACCCCCCGTGGCCAGGAATGGGATCTTCTTCTTGGTCCTCCTCCTCACCTGGACGGCCACGAGCATCTTCTCGTCGTGAGGCGTGAACACCTCCTTGTTGATGGCTAACTTGGCACTCATGTCGGTGAGTGGTGGACAAGAAGGGCAGGTTAGGCTCTCTGTTCTGCTCTGTGGAAGAGATAAGGGACAAGGACCAGATGCTGTTGTTAAAGGAGAAATGAAACATAGCATAGGTAACCCGGGATGATTTATGTGCTAGGAGATGTGGGCAGAAGTCACACTGCGGGTGCAGGAGGGGCGGAAAATGATGGTGCCACGAGGCATCGTCAGACAGCTTCAAGTCTCTGCAGTCCCTTGACTCTGGTAACCCCCCCCCTCCCTCCAGTCCCTCTCCTATCTCATCTCTGCTCTGTTCCCAGAAACGGCACCGTAAAAGACCGTAATGACAAAGTAGGAGGGAGCGAGCCAGTGACCTGCTCTGAAGTGATAGAAAGTCGCTCAACTCCTGGCGGGACGACGCAAATATTGACACCGAATCTCCCTCGGCAACAAGGCAATATTCCTCTCGGCGACATGATCCGTATGTCACCAAATTGAAACGATTTTGTTTTGGAACCAAAGACAAAATCTCATCTATAATCTCATTGGGAGACAACAGAGGATCAGGTCATTACATTTCCATTACTTCTTTTAAAACTTGTCTCCCCATTCCAGCCGATAGTGTGGTACTCCTCCAGTGAACAGTGTTGATGTAATGCCCACGTCCCAGACACATGTTGGCGGAGTATTAGTGGCAGAGCATTATGGTGTCAACTAAAACGGTGTTTAAGCAAGGCCAATTGTGGTTAAATGCAGGACGTGGTCGTAAAGAATGCTGTTTAATTGGGTCAAAGCGTCTCTGGAGGACGACTATGAAGTTTAATCATTCTCTCACAGACTTTCACATACGCACACAAACACAGTTGCCACCAACTAATTGTCAGTCTCAAACATTAGATTCCTACTCCCATTACTCAGCTCTGAGGCATAGCGTCTCAGTCCGAGACACAACGACCTCATCAATCTGGATTGCTAATAAACAGTCTCAACTCTGTTTCTTTCTTCTAAAGAGTTCAGCAAGCTTCAAACGACTGTTTGGCAGCGAAACTGAAGGAAATAAAGAAGACTACATTAACCCTTGTGTTATCTTCGGGTCATTCTGACCCATCAGTCATTGTGACCCACCGTCGTATTGCGACAGATTTACCGCATACAAAGACAAAGTGAAGCATTTTCTTTTAACCGTTGGGCTGTCTCAGACCCCCCACATTGCAAAGGTTAAAAGAAAATTATTTTAATTTGTTTTTGTATTGGGTAAAATTGGGTAAACACAACGATGGTTCGTTATGAACCTTTGGGTCATGTGACCCGAAGGCAGCACGAGGGTTAAGGGAGTGAAAAGCTGAAAATGTTTCTAAAATTCACAACAACTGGTAAAAAAACACAAGTTTTACACAAGTAAAAAAAAAAAAATTCAAAGAAAAAAAGAACCTTCAAATTAAATCAAATGAAGCTACTTTATGTCCCTGTATGAATAACAGACACTTGATCTGGCTCAGGCCAACTTAGGATAGAATATTACACAATCGTTCCTCAAGATTATCACTTGTTTAATGAACGACGGGTCTATCTAGAATCATCAAAAACACACGCCAACTTCTCTTGAAGAGTAATTAGACCAACAACAAAAAAATACCCGCTTGGAATATTGACCACATCCATCATTAGTTTAAATCTAGGGCCTAGACTCCGACACCCTGCAGACGTGGCGTGGACGGATGATCACTAAGCCTCGTCACTCCTTGAAACAGGCTACATTCAACAAGCCCCCTCACTTCCAAACTGGTGTCCACTTTGCAACGGCTCTTAGGGCACAAAGACGTTTAGTGAGGATTTTATCATCCCTATATGAGTATTAAGAGTGATGGATATGGTTGGTGGTGCCTTCAAAGTGCTTTTGAAACCATTAGCACAGTATTGCATTTCTTGGAAAGAAAAAGGGAAAAAAAGAAAAAGAAAAGGCTACTTTTTCTCTATATGGTTATCTTAGCCAAGTTGCTGTAGTGGTTTCCGTATCTGCGTGGTACAGTATGTGAGGATAATAGGACTGCATCAGTGATAGGTCACTGGTTCTGTCGTCTCTCCGGGAGGTGGCAGAGGTAGGGGGGAGCTGAGCATCAGGTCTTCCCAGCAGAAGCCCTCTCTGGTGGGACATAATCTGTCAAGCCTCCCGCTCACTTCCACCATGCTCCAGTTGGGATGGAAGGATCCCCCCCTGGCTCCATCCAAGCTGTCACCAGGCAGAGGGGAGTCCCTAGCCTCCATCAGGTGGGTCACTGAAACATGAGGGTTTAGGACAGAGCCTTCAGGGAACAGGATTGGAACATAATCATTGTGGCTGGTGGTGTGAGTCCTGCACAGCTGGCCTCTTCAGCGGTGAACATTCACTTCTCAGAGCTTTTTTTCCAACCCATTTTTCAACCACCCCCGTCGTGCTTCAGAAAAACTGCACCTTGCTTAGCAGCGAAATGAGAGTCCCTCTCCCTCTCCTCCACTGTGTTAATGTGTTCAGCTGAAGCTTTCAAATCTCCTGGGGGTTCGGCTAAAAGGGGGCTTCATGTTGAGAGGCAACACCGCTACTTTCCACATCATCTCCGTGCTCACTCATGTCTCCTCCCCTACCTCACCTGCCTCTCTTCTTGCTTTTCTCCAGTGGCTTCTACCCTGCCTTGCCTCTCTTCCTTTAATGATCTTATCCTGCATCTCCTCCTGTATCTTCTTATTCCTCTCCTCCCCTGCCTCTCCTCCCCTGCCTCTCCTCCCCTGCCTCTCCTCCCCTGCCTCTCCTCCCCTGCCTCTCCTCCCCTGCCTCTCCTCCCCTGCCTCTCCTCCCCTGCCTCTCCTAAAAGACTCAGAGGAATCTGCTACAATCAGTTATAGCGCATCGAAGGTCTCTTGCATCCCAGGCAGGTGGTCAATGAGCACCATCTGCTGAAGTCAGTTCTCCTTTACCATCCACAGATCCAGCCTGTTCAATTGCTTGCAGCAGGTCCCATCATGGCAAACCTTTGTTTAAATTCTGTTTTTTGTTACAGCGCTTTTGGTGCATGGATCTGATGTGCAGGCTGGTTGCTGTGCTGTCAGAAAGTGCGAGCGCTAGAATCCTCCAGAGGCTGCCGGTCTCAAACTGTGGATGTGAAGCTGGGAGCTAAGAGCTAACCCACAGAGAGGCTGCCTGGCAGGACACTGACGTGTTGGCTTTATCTCTCATCCACTGTCGCCTTGTCCAATGTTGTCGTGTAACAGTTCTTGTGTGTGTGAGGGTGTGTGTTTGAATGGATTCAGCGAGGCGGCGATAAGCAAGGGAAATCAAAGTCCAGCAGCTTATCTTTCCTTCACATTCCTTAGAGAACACCCTACACTCAGTAGGGAATTTGAGCTACTCCTCAGCCTGTGTGTGGTGTGTGTGTGGTCTGTGTGTACAACAATGTAAGTGTGCACACAGTTTTTTTGTCTGTGAAGTGAGCATGTCTCAGAGCAGAGTGAATCAGCTCAGGAACAGGCTGCTTTTATTTTAAAATCACCAATTAATGAAAACAGAAGGTCCTTTCTTGGCTCGGACAGCCTGGTTTTTAAGACAGGGTCTTGCTGTGCTTGACAAAACATGCACAGTGTTCACTAGCACAGGCATATTATGTGTTAAATCTCTACAGTACTTGAGTAGTGAGTGGAGTGCACAAGGAGACAGAGACATTATTACAACGGTCTAAAATTATGTGGGAAAACATGTGAAAAACTGTCCCAAAGGAAAACTCCCATGTTTATGATGACGTTGTTTGAAACTGTTTTTCACAATCGAGACCCCGATACTGTATCTTGAAATTACTAGGCAGTGACCTGTGGATGGCTCGGGTGAGGGAAACTATTTTACGATACCATTAGCATGAAGATAGAGTACCTGGCTTCGGTAGCATTTCATCAACCCTCTTGGCAGGAACACTTCTTCCATATCTTTTCTCTGCCCACATTTGACTAACTTTGGCCTCCCTTACTCCCCATATACTCCCTGTTTCCCCTCCCTCCATCACTTTGGGAGGCATTGCCGGAGCAATTAAATGGGCTCTGTTTCCTTTCCTCGGTACACTGTTTGTCCAGTGATGAAGAGGAAATAAAGAACGGATCGTTTCACATCCTCTCGGGCCTCCCAAGAGTCTTTCATGTGAGGACGGGATCATCTCGAATCCACGCAGAGTAACCTTCTAAGATCCCCCCCCCCCCCCCCCCCCGCCTCACGTGTACAGAGGGACGAGATCTAGCTGGAACAACTTGGGTTTCAGAGGTGATTCCACACCAAGATAAACACAAATGGGGCTTGTTAGTTGTTGTTGCCCTTTAGTGAAGGATGAAGTGACCGCATTGTCCGTCAGCCTGCTGGCTCTTCTGCCATCTGTGCCAGCTCGCTGTGACAGAATCCCCTTCGCCGCTGCTGCCGCAAGCCACAAACGCCAAGATCGAGGTCATTTGAGTTCTTTTAACTAAAGACCAGCATGCCAGGTTTTTGTCTGGTTGCAGGTGGGCTCTCTTCAGGGACGTTCCACTATCTGCTTTCAGGACAGCCACGAAACACTGTGTATGAGGTTTGGCTGGACGCCAAATTAAGTTCCGTTGTTGAATGGGAAAACCCGTTCATCAGAAACCACAGTGGCCCTTTCAGGCAAAGACTTTCTTCTCCATCCTTCCAGAGAGAACTGGTGGGCGCCATGTTCCTGTGAGGCTCAGGTGAACAGGGCTGTGGTGCCAGCAAAGCTCAGGCTAGGCATGAATCAACCACCAGGAACAGCACATTTCCTTCACCCACCCCTCTTTTATCGCCTCCACCCCCCAAATGACCTAATTTGTTACAGCCTGGCGCCTTATGACAATAAAACATTTGGGAGGGATCGTCAGTGGGCAAAGTCTGAACGGAGAAACAACAACAGCTCCTCAACAGAAATCCAGAGAATTCTGTTACAGTCCTGTTTTTGTGACATTTAATTTACATGTAGGCCGAGGCTAAACTGCCAGGATAAACCATATGGACTTAATGCAGCTAAACTAATAGCTAGCATGACTGAATGGACAAGTTAATGTACAACTGACCTACTGTAGACTAACAAGTTCTGGCAGGGAAAACCTGTTATTCAAACTGCGAAAGCTGAACTGCTTGTTCTCGTCGATGACTTTTATTCGTGTGAAGAGCAGCCACATAGCCTAATAATCACTTCTCCTCAGCAAACCCCACAGACGGAGGGACGAGACTCCCCAAATTTGAACGTTTCATCAGAATCCTTCACTTGTTTTGTTCCCCTTTCCCATTACATGAGCCACTGAAGACAGAAAACTGTCCCCGTGAGGTCTAAGATCCTATTGCTGCAGATTAAGGAGCGTCTCTCTCCGTCTAGTGGCAAGTTAACATGAGGGGGGGAAAAGAGGGGATTGTTAATTATCAAACTATACCCATGGGCGCCACGGTCTTTCCTCAAGTACTGAATTGCATAGGGTTCTGAACCTCTTTATGTTAAGAGTTGTTTCCTGGATTAGCCAAGTTGTGCATGGACATGGAGGCTAACTGAGTTGACTTAAAGATCCTGTAAAGTGGAATTGAAAACTAGTTTTAAGTTCACCACACTACAGAATAATGTGTTATTAACTACCCATCCAAATTCAAATGGAAAAAAAAACACAGACAAGTATGTTAAATTAGGCTTTGAAATCGCGACGCTTGAGACTGGGGGGGCGTGTCGCCTGCAGGAGCTGAAGCTCCGCCCCTCACTGCCTACCTACGATCCAGATAATGGACGCTACGTCAAGCCGAACAAAACCGTATAGAATTAGAATTTATTTGTTCAATGACTGAAACATACAGATGCATATAAATGAAATGTTCCCCTGAGCTGTAACAGTAAAAATTGACACCAGAGACTGCAGACAGTGAGCTCTCCAACTAGGCTACTTCTAGCACATTAGCTACCATTTCACCAAAATACCATAATTCTACACCGAGTAGCCTAATATCAAGTTAGCGGTTTTAACTAACTCATAGCAGAGATACCTCTGGAAAAGTTATCTAGTATAATTATAACAAGCACACAGAACTGATTGATGAACTGCTGGCGGCGGTGGATGGTCCAGGTGCAACCGGAGGAGGAACGGCCGGGAGGGCGATGCTCGGTACGGCTCCGCGCTGCAAGAGAAGCCGTGTGTCCACGAACCCCGTCTGTCTTTGGTCCATGTTAAAACTATCCGCCGTGAAATGGTCACTGCAGAGGCGGCTGTTGGAGTTTATCCGAAGCTTTCCATCAGCGTGGCTCTTCACAAAATCAATCCACCTATTTTTCCTTTCCTCATTAACCCTCGTGCTGCCTTCGGGTCACATGACCCAAAGGTTCATAACGAACCATCGTTGTGTTTACCCAATTTTACCCAATACAAAAACAAATTAAAATAATTTTCTTTTAACCTTTGCAATGTGGGGGGTCTGAGACAGCCCAACGGTTAAAAGAAAATGCTTCACTTTGTCTTTGTATGCGGTAAATCTGTCGCAATACGACGGTGGGTCACAATGACTGATGGGTCAGAATGACCCGAAGATAACACAAGGGTTAATAGGGAAATTAAATAGCGTTGCAGCGCAGCTGATGTTTTTGCATCCAGGGAAGATGCAGTTGCAGGTGGAGGGAGACATCCTGAAGCTGGCTAGCTAGCTGATGTAGGCTACAATAACAGTACAGCAGGAGGAGCCATTTAGTGATCTGATGTAGATGGGTCAAAATGACGTAGATGGGTAAGCCAGGACCCAACCTGACAAAGCTATGCGGTAATAGCCCATCAGAGATATTCCAATGCACTGCCTGACAATCTGAATAGCTTTGCCCCACCTTGACTTCAATACAAACACATGCCTAGATAAACCAATCAGACAGAGAGGCGTACCAAACAAAAAATTCAGCTATAGTCTACAGTGTGTGAGTGGTTGTTCAAATCCCTCGGCTCATAAGTCATGGAGGTAGTTTTTGATACAACTCTACACACACACACACAGCAACTCAATCCACACACAGCCACTCAAAACCTTTAAATGGTTAAGCTCTAATGACTGAGCTAAATCTTACCACCAATTTGCTTCCAACTGGGGAAATGAATTCCTCATCACAGATAAGTGTAGCCTATGCTATGGGTGTTTGCTGTGGTGGCTCTTAGCACCTGGGTTCGCTGTCTGAAGAAAAAATTACAGCCTTTCTACACGTTGAGCCTGGTTGAATTCAGACTGCCTGTGGGTGGAGGCAGACAAGGTTTGAGAAGGGGAGGGCATCTGAGGCAGTCCCCACACAGACAACACTACAGGCGCATTTCAGTTTCACGAACGGTAACAAAATATTTGACAAGTTCTTTCCCGATCTCATAGCCTAATCCAAGGTGAGGGCAGCTTGCTGCAGCTGCACAGCTTTTCTCTCATAGGACTGTCTCTTCATCTCATAGCTAATTTAATGCAGCTCACAGCTTTTAACCCTCGTGCTGCCTTCGGGTCACATGACCCAAAGGTTCATAATGAACCATCGTTGTGTTTACCCAATTTTACCCAATACAAAAACAAATAAAAATAATTTTCTTTTAACATTTGCAATGTGGGGGGTCTGAGACAGCCCAACGGTTAAAAGAAAATGCTTCACTTTGTTTTTGTATGCGGTAAAGATGTCGCAATACGACGGTGGGTCACAATGACTGATGGGTCAGAATGACCCGAAGATAACACAAGGGTTAAGCAAGGCAGACCGAATTCTGTCCCACAATGCAATAGCCCAGGCTTAAAAAGCAGACCAAACAGACTGCCTGTATTTCAGCTCAGCCTTGTAGGCTATTGTTTCAACCCTACAATAGCAGCATTAGCTTTGTAAATATTGTGCTTTTGGTCAAGGAAAATCACTCAAGTCTATGCGGTGCTTCCAGCAAATGAGTTCCAATAGGATATCCTGATTATACTGTGGCAACAAAGCCAAATACAAATTCATTCAATGAGACTAAAATGACTCTGTAGTACAGTAGGGTGTGGTACAGTTACCTAGTCCCACACACATGCATTTTGTAATAGCCCCTCTTTGCATATAATATAAATGAATAAGACTTCAAACTCTAAATTCAGAATTATAAATATATAAATAGGCATAACTAATTATGATAAATGCTTAGCTTTGATACAGGTGAAAAAACTATAGGCTGAAATTATTTGAATAAGCCTACATTAGCAATGACAACGCCTGTCTGATATTAACATTAAGAACCAAACAGAAACTCTTCGAAGTTTGGAAAATGATGCTTAAGATAGACTTCTATTCTAATCATAGACTACTAGAATCTGAAAACATGGAAACAGGAGAAGAAGAAAAAAAAAGAATAATGTGCCTTACAATGTAGGAGGCGTGGTGATGAAAATTGTGGAATGTCATGAACGTCTTGAACAGATGTTGATAAGGATGACGACATCCCTAACACATAAACCATTGACCGTTAGTATAGCCTATGATCACAAAATCACTCTAAAGTTAAAAAAAAAAACTAAGCTGTCCATGTTAGCTTATATCAAATTGTGAATGACTCCCTTGGTATCTGGGCAGCAGCCAAGGGGCGTCATTAAACAATATTTTAAGCCATATAACCAGTGCCATTCAGTTCTGAATACTTTACATTTCCTTACTTGTTTGTCAATTTGTGCTTCTGAGGCACACAGGGAGAGAAGAACACGAATCACCTTGGGCAGGTGGCTGCGTGTTTGCGTACCATAGCCACTGAACCCATTTGTAGCAAATGTTCTTTCAATAACGCGAAACTAAAAGTGGAACCGAGTTATCAAAAGCATACTACAGTAACAACTAATATGCAAGTTAGAACTTGCAAGTTAGTAATTGCATATGAAACACCATAAAAAGTCGAGGACTCGCACGCTTTAGTTATCTGTCTACTCACCACAATTCCTTAGCGACTGCTCCACGTGTGGCTTCAAGCCTTAGTAAATGTTGTCAGTGTCACTCCCTCAACTTTCAACAGTCCCGTTTTGTTACTGTTATCTACTCAAATTAAAAGGTATCATTTCGCTTTTGACATCACGGTGGTTTGCTAATTTTACTCGCTGCGGAGTTGCGTGTGGAACACAACACTGTCTCTGGTGGTGGTGCTGCTAACGCGCCACAACTGCTGTCTCGGTGGAAAAGCAGTAGCGGTTCTGCAGTTCAAGCAGCCTACTACTGGGTTCCAAACCACCGATCACGTGGGGAGTTAGCGCAACGGTATTTTTTGTTTTTTTCAATGGGACTGTCAACAAACTTCATCAAAACAATGTGTAAACAACATCTTGTGCTTCTAACTGTAAACGTGGGACGTTTCTCTTGGGAAGGATTAAACTGTTCTGTTTCTACCAGGGGCGTCGTTAGACCCTTTTTACTGGGGCACGTGCCACAGTATAAATCTGCTGTGCCCCAGTAAAATCAAAAGTTTGAGTTTTAACAATTTATTAGTCAGTTCATTAATTTAGATTGATAATCCTGGAAAATTAACACAGTATCCCAATCAACGCTTGTAAAACTGTTTAACCGAAAACCCAAACCTATATGCATGCAGAATTCCATGTCAGCGTGCTCTTCTGAGTTTGCCAAATAGCCACTGCAGCATGGACACAGAAGTCCAGGGGGGTATTCCAGAAAGCAAGTTATGCAACATAATCAGTTAAATTAACCCACCAGCTGATTCACAATGTTGCAGCAACCTACTGGCAATGTTGCTACAACTGGGTGTCAGCTGGGGAGTTAACTAACCCGGGTATGTCACATAACCTGCTTTCTGGAATACCCCGGACTGTCGGACTCGGCACACAAGTCAGAATTGAGGTAGGCTAAGAAACATTACAAAACTAAAGACAGTTTCTAAATAGGCCTACCGATCATCTTATTTTGACTAAAACATAAAAACAATATTACATGAAGCTCAAAAAACAGTATTTGCGCTCAAATGAATGCGAAAAAAATGTGCGCACTACTGTTAACTATTGATGTCCCTGCCAAAGCTGATATCAAACTTGCGTCCCTGAACTGTTGTATAGTGGGTTAAGCAGAGGGAGTTTCTATAGTCTAGTAGTGCAGTAGTCCTCAGGCAAGCTTGAAAGAAAAAAAAGGATATGAATTAGGGGCCTGTGCCCCAGTAGAGTGTTATGTCTAACAACGCCTCTGGTTTCCACATTACAATACCTTACTTGTTATGAGACAATTTAGCTTAATATAAGCTATCATTCTAAACACAAGTTGTTAGAAACTTGTTTATAACTTGTTTAGACAAGTTTAGAATGAGATCATGGGTGTCAAAGTGCACACTGTACCTGTCAGACCTGAGCAAACTGTCAGACCCGAGCTGTCAATCAAGTAGCAGACAGAATTATGGCACATTTAGTCCTCCATATCTTAGTAGCCAGGTGTTGCCAGCCTGTTTGCATTTGTTCCTTCAGCCATACCAACAGCCTACCACTCATTGGATGGGTCTCTCTCTCTGTCTCTCTCTGTCTCTCTCTGTCTCTCTCTGTCTCTCTCTGTCTCTCTCTGTCTCTGTCTCTGTCTCTGTCTCTGTCTCTGTCTCTGTCTCTGTCTCTGTCTCTGTCTCTGTCTCTGTCTCTGTCTCTGTCTCTGTCTCTCTCTCTCTCTCTCTCTCTCTCTCTCTCTCTCTCTCTCTCTCTCTCTCTCTCTCTCTCTCTCTCTCCATGATAAGCCTCATCTCCTACAATGTTAAAATAAAAAGACCGCTTTGAACCCAAGAAAACTGACTAGGGACAGTAACTTGGCACAAAAACATCCAGAAATCAAATAGGAATGCTCAGTACTTAAATGGTTTTCAAAGCTTCCTTGAGATCATTTTACAAACGCCTGGGCAATTTTGGGGGTTTTCACACAATTACAAACCATGCAAACCATCTGGCTGACCATGCGGAAAGCATTCATTCAAAGCAATTCATATTTGACAAGAGTTACTGTAGCTTTGGGAGACTTTGGGAGACTTTCTTTTTTATCTCCACCTCCTGACTGTGTAGTCTGATTTACGATGGCCCTTCCACAGCTTGTACATTTGGACCTGTACGAAGGCACGTTCCTGCTCCATCCCTGAGTTTTTTGGGACAGCAGTAGAAGGTATGGCCGGCGTACAGACTGAAGGGGGAAGTTAATACTGTACTGGGAGTCAGGTGGCTGAGCGGTTAGAGAATCGGGCTAGTAATCTCAAGGTTGCCAGTTCGATTCCCGGCCGTGTCAATTGACGTTGTGTCCTTGGGCAAGGCACTTCACCCTACTTGCCTCGGGGGGAATGTCCCTGTACTTACTGTAAGTCGCTCTGGATAAGAGCGTCTGCTAAATGACTAAATGTAAATGTACTGAATGTCTCTGTTGTCCCCCACGTGGACCAAGCACACTCACTCAGTGGGTGACTCAGTTTCTCCAGCAGCTCTGTGTGGTTAGTGCACGTGGTGGTTGTGTGTGTGTGTAGGTGCGTGTGTGGTGTGTACTGCATGTGTGTGTTTCTGTGTTTATGTCTGTGTGTGTCAGAAGGAGAAAAACAGAGAAAAAAACAGCTGGGATCGAGGGGGGGGGGGGTGCAATGGAACGGGGTTGAAGAGCAGAAGTTGTTTCCTGCCCGCGAGTCTGGGAATTTGGGCAGCTGCAACCCTGTGGGGAGAGGCAGAGATGTGTGGAGTGCACGATGAAAGAAGCAAAACACTGCATGAAAGCAAGCCTTCTACGGCATTAGCCGTTCAAAATAACAAGGAGGTTGCTCAACAAGGTACGAAAGCAAGCTCCTTTTCTCAACGCTACGCAGAATCTTGGACGCTTCACCCCCTCAAACTGCCCCCAGGTTGTGCTCTCACTTTATAGACGGAGGTTTTCCACATGTGCTAAGGGGCTCAGCCAGCTCATCTTCTCCCGGGGTTCACCACGAGTGCTCACCCCCCCACTTGTACGGTAATGGAAAACATAAACATCCTTCCTGCCAGTGACATCATCCGCATGGAGCGGAGGGAGGCCGGAGGAGGGAGAGCAAGGCGCCCCGTTGTCCACGGAGAGCAGGGTAAACACCGGGGCTGGGCCGGCATGGAGAGGTCCCTCTGCTCCTACCGCCGGCCTCCTCTCATCTCCCCATGCAGCCAGATGGCTGCCTGTACACCACTCCATTACACACGCACAGACACACACACACACGCACACACACTCCATCCATCTACTGATCAAACGCAACACTCCAACGGTGTATTCATGTTTCTGGTTGTTTGTTCTGCAACATGTGATGTATAAATCAGGAGTTTACTTTTGGGTCATTAATACTTTACAGTGACAGAGGATTGTGATGTTACAATAGAATGTATAGGCTATCTCTAGGTGTCACATTCCCACTCTGGCCTTGACAGCGATTGAATGCGAGCATGTGTGTTTGACTGTGACTGTTTGGGTCGGTTTATCTTTGAACCAAACAGTCGTGGAGCATCAAACAGCAGTGTGCATGTTTTATTTTCTTTCATCAGAGTGCTTTTCTGGCTCTTGTTAGATTTAGACTTGGACAAGTCCCTCTTAATTTATATCAGTGTTGAGCCATGGAAAAAGGGTGTATGTGTCACGCTGAGAGGAGGGGTAGGACCCAAATGCAGGAGAGTATGCAGCCATGTTGGAAAAAAAGGTTTTATTCTCAAAACGGGAAACAGCTAGGGTACTCACACGGACAGGTATTGTAGGACAAGACAAAGACTGGACACAAAACAGAAACCTAAATACACAGAACCAAACGACACACAGGTGGACACAATGACGCTAACGAGAACGAGACACAGGTGAAGACAATGACAGGGAAACACTAGGGCAGGGCAAAACCAAAAACAAGGGGGGCACGGCTGTGGCCGTGACAGTATGTGTGTGTGTGTGTGTGTGTGTGTGTGTGTGTGTGTGTGTGTGTGTGTGTGTGTGTGTGTGTGTGTGTGTGTATGTTTGTGTGTGTGTGTGTGTGCGTGTGTGCATGTGTGCATCTGCGCATCTGCCCCTCTCATCGCATTTTCCTTTTGCAGGATTGATTCAGTGAATCACGTTGTTGGATTTGACTGCTAATGACACCTGGCTTTAAGTCTTCACATACAACTAATCCAACAATCATTGCTGTCACACAGTGACCCAGCATGCAGAGTAAAACAGCAGTAAAATGACTACCTTAATCATGTGGTGTTTTCTGCAGCTGGTCAGAGAGGCCCGTTCCTGCAGTTTGCTTGATGTCTGCACATTTCCCTCATTTCATTTCGCTTTCTTGCTGGAATGCATCTTAGGTAGACCACAAACTTGACTTGACGACAAGGCTCTTTGATACCTGAGGTCATTAGGCTCGGACTCGCTGTAGTGTGATAAGAGGAAATGCTTTGGTAAAGAACGCTCTGCTGAATGGACCCCACCGTTGTCTTCATATTACATCTATGCAAAGGTAATGGAGGTTAGGAGAGAATACTCAGTGACCTTCCAGAGCCACAACGAGTGCTGTGCTCTCTGTGACCAGCGCCAAGACAAGCACACGGGTGGACATTGGGTGCATTTTGGGCACTGATAAATGATGGCACACGTGAATGCTGGAGACCTTGCCAAACGTGTGCATGTAACCTGGCCTTCACCTTCAGTCAGTAACCCGGATACAGGGACAAGATACATTTTCCTGTTTTGTCATGATGTTCTTGCCTAATCATGTCACGGCTGAATGACTTTGCAGAAGAAATGCTCACCCAAAATGTGTTTGCTATCATAAGGGCGTGGATGTTTAGGAAAAAGCACTTTAATTCGTCTTTGGTCAATTTAAGTAAGTAAGACTTTATTTATATAGCACTTTTCATACAAGAATTGCAGCTCAAAGTGCTTATGCAGGCCCTAACTGGAGTGTAGGGCATACAGTAATGGATTTTAGTATGTTTCAATCAATCAGTTTAGGATTATGGGATGACATTTGCTTTGAATCCCTGATTGACATGATCCATCTATGAGGGAAAGTTGATTAAACACTTGTTTGTTCAAGTGAATCATTCATCCCGCACTTGAAAAACCAATAGTTCATTAAAGAGTGACTTAGAAGGGGGACAGTTTGTGTTTCCCCTGAACACAAACTGATGAACCAGATTGTGCACATTTTTACCCATTCCTTATACTTGAAGAGTGAGAGTAGTATGACTCTGAAGTGCCGGTCCTAGCAACATATGAAGTTGATGGCCTTCTGCAGGGTCTGTCACAGCTGCAGATGCTTCATTTCCAATCAG
Source organism: Osmerus eperlanus (assembly GCF_963692335.1). Lineage (NCBI taxonomy): Eukaryota > Metazoa > Chordata > Actinopteri > Osmeriformes > Osmeridae > Osmerus > Osmerus eperlanus. Next base: position 8,421,459 of record NC_085026.1, on the reverse strand, counting down.
ACCCATGACCCTTGATTTAGTGTGTGTGTGTGTGTGTATTCTATCTTGTCCCCTGTAGGCAGTAACCTACTCAGTCTTGGCCCTTTATTGTTTTGCTGTCAGATAACCGCCAGAGAGAGCTAATTTAGCCAATCAATAGACAGAAGACCGCGGATATTGCAAGGACCCTAGGATCCAATTCTATTTTCCGAAGTCCAATTTGGTCTTTATTGCAGTTAGGGTAGGAGGAGGCACATGGCGACTGTGTCCTATCCTAACTGCAGGGGATAGTGAGGAGACAGACAAATTGGGGGGCACTATGACCCTGGGATGGATGGCACAGGTCAGACCCAATGCCCATTTTACCTCTGAAGTCGGAATTTCAGAGAGGTGCAGGGTTGGACTGGCCGTCGGGAGAGTCGGGAGATTTCCCGAACGGCCGGTCAAACGGCTGCGGCATAATGCAATATATATATATATATATATATATATATATATATATATATATATATATTTATTCATTTAGCAGACGCTTTTATCCAAAGCGACTTCCAAGAGAGAGCTTTACAAAGTGCATAGGTCACTGATCATAACAACGAGATAGCCACAAAACATTGCGAGTAGCCAAAACATGGAGCACACATTGTGAACAACCAAAATAAGTGCCAAAGGGAAGAACCATAAGAGCATGTAGTTAAACAAGTTACAATTAAACAACATGAACTGCTATAAGTGCAAGTGTACCTGTGGAAAAAAGCAAGCAACAATAATAAAAACAATATATCACAGCGAGTACAAAAATGACCCATACCCCAGTACAAAAATATATAATAATACACGGTCGTGGGCCGGTCTGCGTTTCAAATTTCCGGGACGTTTTTCAGTCCCAGTCCAGGCCTGGAGAGGTGTCACATAAGTGACATGGGCAGGCAGGCCATGAACAGATGATTAGGATGCATGGTGTCTAAGAGAGAGCCGGGTGGGTTGTGGTGGTGATAGGGTTCTTGTCTGTTGCAATGATTAAGTGGAAGTATCTCCCATTGATTTCCATTCAATTCTAAATACCCTTTAAAGCTTATGAGGCCTGTGTTGAAGGAATTCTTTCCTGCATGTTACTGTCCTGTACCACTGGCCCTCCACACAATCCCACAGTCATGCCCTCCTCCACATAAACAACCCAAAACAACTTAATTTGCCTAGATTAGACCGGTTCCTTGGCTTTTCTTGTCCAAGGATCCGATTACTGCTGACACTTTCTTGTTTGTGTTTGTCTATAGCGTGGGCCTGAGCCTTACATACCAACTGAATGAACAGGGAGATGTTCCCATAATGCCCCTGGGCTAGGTCCCAGCAGGCACACACATGCTCAAGCATTCACACACAGTTTATTATTTTATTATACAGTTTTGTGCCCTTTACACCTGCCCTTTAGACAGCATTACCTGAGGTGATAAAACAAGATTTACCCGAATGAAACCTTTACCGGTTGCGATAAAGTAAATGAGACCATTTTGTATAACAATGCCTTAAGCTCCTCTGAGAGGACTCTGTAAAAAGAACAGGAGGGAAATTCAATATTTTCCCACATTATGACTGGGAAAACATTTTAAACTGTTTCACTTAGTGTTAGACAGAATTGTTTACTATTTGAAATAGTATACTGTGTCAGTGAGTACTGTTTACTTTTCCACTACTGCAGGTTGCCAGTAAAATGTACTGTACAGTTACAACAAGAAATTAGAGAGAGTGAGCGAGACAGAAAAAGATAGAGAGAGAAAGGAAGATGACAGACAGAGAGCGTGAGTGAGAGAGTAAGACAGAGAGAGAGAAGTGTGTGTGTGTTTCAGTGAACACAGGGCATGCTCGCATGTGACATGATGTAAGAATGTTGGCTGGTGTGACAGGCCTATCTCATCACCATAAACGCCATGTGATGTAACCGTATTATGGAGAGCCCCTTGGCCCCCGCTGTCGGTCCCCCAGGGGCCAGATCATCCATTGAGTAGGCCGGCCCATCCCACAGAGAGAGGGCCTGATTCTGGGGACATGAAAGGAACTGTGATGTGGTTGAGTGGTTGAACTGAGGAGGTGTGATGTTTTCATTATTAATTGTGCAGGTAATTGATCATGTTTCTGTGTCTGCATGGTATGATGTAGAATGTGATCACCCCACCGGGGGAGACTTCTCTGTGAAACTTCCAAGAGTCCTTTATCAAGAGAAAGTTTAGAAAGATGTGTCGTCAATCAGCTCTCATGCTCACAATTCCATGCTTGTGAATGAAAACCAATTCTAAGTTGTACAGAAGACTTGTATTGTGTTGAAAAATCCAGGAGGTTAGGTACAGCCCTCATGCTCATAATTCCATGATTGTGAGGTTAAGTAATAAACAATCAACAACTTCCAAAAGTATATGACTGTTTGAGTGCACATTTTGTATTGGCTGGTTCTGTTCTGGAAGGGATGAAAATACCTCTAAGTGATGCATTCGATTTTCCAACAGACTGGAAAGAAGTCATCTTTATCAAGCCGACTGCCAACAACTCCTGGCTTGAAGACCGTCGACATGAGGGAATGCACGCCGCACTCACAGACTGGAAACAGACATAAGGCTGTACTTGTGTGTGTGTGGGTGTGACCACACAGAGGCTATTTTTCAGAAGATATGATGTTTCATCGGCCTCTGCGGTCCACTCAGCTAATTCTGTCTGAATCTGTCTACGCTCTGACGATCACTGTGCAGATCACCCATCGTGCTGAGGTGGGATACAAGGTCTACTAGCTGACAACAGGATTTCACGAGTTCAGTAATCACACCGTAGATTGAATAGATAGCTTTTATTGAAGCAGAGCTGGTAGCAGAGCTGGTAGCAGAGCCAAGCCCGATGGTGGAGGAGGCCGGTAGCAGAGCCGGGCCTGGTGTCCGGGCATGGACTCGGGATGTGGCGGAGAGTCCTAATGGGTCACGGCCGAGCAGCAGCTCAAGCAGATCCCCTGGGAAGCCTGGATAGATGACAGGGAGAAGCAGAGAAGAAAGGGAAGGGTGGGAGGGTGACAACAACATGCTAGCACAGGGACCAGAGGAATGGAAGATACTTTATACAGAACTCTTAATTGACCAAAGGGAGTTTGGTCGCATTCTTCCGTGCTTTACTGGGCTGATGCGTATTAGTTTGATTGGAGAAGGAGGAGTCTTGGTGTGCCACCTTCCTCCCGAATTTTAGTTAACCCTTTCAGGCCTAACTCCATATGTGGAACATAAAAAAGAGAACTGGCTGATTGCTTCACTTCACTCCAGGAACTCCACAGTGTGAATGACAAACTTGAACTCAGTCAACAAGCGCAGGGATGAAGAAGAGAGAGCAGGTGGTAGGCTGTCATAATTCCATGGAACAGTCCAGGATGTAAACATTGCATCTATTTGCCTTTTACTTTGGTCTTCAAACAGGGCATTTTTATTACCATTCATGTTTTATTCAGAGAACAACTTCCGGGTCCACCTGAAGTTATTTTGATTTAGAAACAGGTCCCAGGCCGTTTTTCAGTCCCAGTCCAGACCTGCTGCACGGTACAGCCGAGTCATTGAAACTGCTGGTCTGAAATAGACCTAAACATTTTGATGGAAACTATGTAGTTTCCTTACACCCATCCTACATGGGTGTAAGGAAACTACATCAGGCTCCAACATCTGGCTCCACTCTTCCTCCCTGTAAGGTCCCAAGGAGAGCGGGCACTCGGTGGCCAGGACTCTTCCTCCATCACCACGACCACCTCCGCCTCCTCCCACAACTGGGCAGGTGGTGACAGAAGAACAGATGGATGGACGTACAGGTGGTTGCCACGACGGCGCAGCCGGTAGCGGGAACAAATCTTGGAATGTGGACCAAAGGAGGTGGGGCTCCTAACCTCATCAATCTGCCACTCAATTTCCATGGCGATGCTAGGTAAACAAGACAGCTTTAAAAACAGAGAGCCTAGGAGACGTTTGGACTCCAGCCTGGAGGAAGCCTTCTGTGGTGTGGAATAAGGATGTGTTTGTACTGCCCTCTAGTGGACATTCATAAATACTGCAAAAAGGATTAATTATCTGTCCTCAGACATGTTGGACACATTCAATGATGAACAATCCAACTTAAATAAAAATTATTTTTATTTTTTAAAATAAATGCATTTTTACAGTCTGTCAACAGCAGGCCATGCTCTGCTGTTCTGGACATCGGAGGCAAACGAGAAACTAAAAGCATGTTACAGGAGGAGAAAGAAAACAGACCAAGCCTGTTTGTTTTTCTCGACTTCAGTACATTTTTGTCTCAAACTCCAGGGTCTAAACTAAAAGGGTCTCCTTCATACCAAAAAGCAAAAAAAAAAATATTCACAAATAAAAGCTACAATTGTGATAAAACCTGTGTAAGTGATATATCTTTAAAAAGGCACTGAACAGAGTATGATTTTTGCAGCAACAGTGGTAGTTCAAGGAGAGTGGGGAGAGAAGCAACTCAGTGCTGAAACTTCTAGAACATAAATGAAGAAATGTACTTTAGCTTATAGGAGAGAGGCAACATGTCAATGTTTAAGAGTAATAATTAAAACAATATTGTGTAATAACAAATCAAAATCCTACCAACCTGGAGTTTGAGACTAGTGTTATCGTCATATATATTTATAATATCTTCATCTTAAAAACTCAATAAGACTGTAACATTGGCAGGCACAAAATCTTCAGACTACACAATGTTGACAGATGGCTTTTCCCCCTCTTTTCTGGAAACACAAATACACTTCCAAAAGAACAGAAAAAGCAGCAACAAAAAAACAACAACTGTACAATTCTATAAAACCTGTGTTTTTACATTAGTTACAAAAAACTAATACTTCATTTACTGTTCCTTCATACAGAAGACAAAAAAGAAAGAAAAAACAACAGACTTTGCATATTCATTCTTCAAACTGGGTGCCCTATTGCTGGTGCATCATGAGAAAACGGTATGTATTCATAATAACAACGATAATAATACTTGATGGTGTAAGATAAAGAATGGCAGTAAGGTAAAACGGAGAGCTGCAGAAGGCTACAGTCATGTCTGGCAGCCCTATGACTGTGTTGTACATGCAGTGCTGACCTGACTACCAGGCTGGGCCCCACCTACACATGCTATTGACACTTACTTGGCAGCTCTAGACGGGTGGTTAAACAGCTAGAGATAGATAGACAGAGACAGTTTGGCAAACTACCTTCAATGATACCGCCAAAAGTTCCAAAACAGCAACGACAGATGGACATCAGAAGCCTGGGTGCTAGTTTCTAGAACACAGCCCCCCCAGTGAGGCCCAATCACACAGTTTACTAGAGTTACTCAATACAGAACAGACCACATCATCGCTTCTAGCATACTCTGACAAGAAAAGACGACAACTCATAGAACAGGACATGTACCTACAGCTTATTCTTCATCAAAGAGACCGTCGATATACTGTAGAAGTGCTTACAGGAGACTTTATATGGACTAGGGGGATGGGAGAGAATCCTTCATTGAGAGGAAAGTGTGGACACGCATTGGCCAGAAGCCAATCTCTCACAACACATCTTTGCTTGGAAAGAGGTGATATCCTATAATCTTGGCTACCACTACTTCCTATATAGTGTTTGTGTGTGTATGTGAGCGTGTTTGTGTTTTGTGTGTGTGTTAGGAGTAAATAATAAAATAAGAAAGAATATCATTAGCGGGACCACATGTTAAGTAACATGACCATTAGAACGCAGTCACTTTATCACACAGTCCACGCCTCGCTAGAATGAAGTCAGAACACAACCATAAACAGGGACAGATAGATAAGATAGATGGATAAATAAATAACTGGATTGTTCATAAGCACTGATGCATTGGTTTATAGTCTGGTCGGATTCTTGTAGCTGACAAGGCCCCTGGTGTCAGCTTCTTTATACAGTCACAGTGAACACACTCAGAGTCTTTGGGATGGAGAGCACTCCTTGGTTCTGATAGGTTGTCAGTAATGGACGTAGTGTTGGGGCCGGCCCCCTGAGTCTAGGAGTAGGTCGGGAGAGGTGGACAGAGGGGTTGTGGGAACTTCCTGTGTAAGGCTTATGATGTCATGGGGGAGGCCAGAAAAGGTCAGAGGTCAACAGAGTTCATCTGGACCGCGTTGAGCTGTGTTAGTATTTTACAAAAAACAGTCAGCGTTAAGGCGAGGGGGGAGAATAAAGATTAAAACGGTCAGATTCTTAATCATGGCAAAGTGGCCCAGCATCGGGCTCTGAACACGATTCCAAAAATGTTAAAGACCAAAAAAATATAATAAAATAAACCAAATAGATCTATAGCCCTTCCACCCCACCCAGACCCCTGGGGGTTGCCGGGGGCAACTCAGACCCAGCCGCTGGTCAGCTTGTAGAACATCTCCTCGTCCAGAGACTCGTTCTGGTCCTTGGCGCGCGTGGACAGGAAGATGTAGCCCCCGATGAACTCATGCACCACCTTGCAGTCCACCTCCGCACAGATGAATGCCAGGCTGGGCTCGTCTGCAAACTCCACCGTCACCTGGGGAACGGGCACAGAGGGATTTGGGTTACAGTGAACACGCAGACACTGTCTTGCTAGATAGTTTTACCAGGACACCACGGAGATTTACTCATTAAAGACAAAGACTAAGGCTGTCAAAGTGATAACGTGGATGTCATGTTATGCAAAATGGACAATATCTGTTTTGTGTTGTTAATTGATTTCCAGTAATATACTGTACATATATTTGCACAAAGACAGCATCTTTATTTCCCACTCCCAGGTTGATGGTCTTAAAAATGTGAATGTCCCTTTAAGGTGAATTTTGTGATTAATCACGGTGACACCTTTTCAATTTCTTGACGGCCAAAAAGAAGACACTTTCTGAAGATGTGTTACAGCCAACATACAATGGCACCATCCCTACTGACAGGGCTGACTGTGAAACGTGTCAATCTGAGGTGTGTACGTGTCTGAAGTCCTGTTCGTGTGAGGGTATAGGTGTGTGTGTGTGTGTGTGCGCACACAGTCCTACTGTTCACCCTCGAAGCCTCCTACCATTTTGATCTCCCAGTTGACGTTCCACTGCTTCATGTTGCTGAAGCGCCAGGTCTTGATGGCGTCCCCAGTGCTGGCGTCCATCCGGATCAGACGGTTGTAGGTGATGCCAATCAGCTCCTCCCTCTTTCCTCCCTGGAACCTGGGAACCATGACAGACATCATTTGTCATGTGAGGTTGGAATTGTGTGTATGTATTTTTTACTTTGGACGCATATGCTGAGTGAATCCATGTCAAATGGATAAACGTTTTAGAGTGGGAGGGAAGGGTGTGTGAGGTGGGATATGATTGGTGCATGGGGAGGGGACTGACTTGGCCAGGAAGTGGGTGATGCCAAACTCGGGAAGGGACTGCCACGCCTGGATGAAGCGCATCTTGGCCTCAATCAGGCTCATCTGGGCCACGTTCTGGTGTGCCTCCAGGATCCGGGCTGAGATCTGTCCAAACACACACACACACTCACAGGTTATTGATATCAACGTCGAAACACACCCCTGCTTTGAAATGAAACTACTGATGCACACACTGCTCTTCCAACACCGCACTAAAACCCCGCCGTTCAACCCAAACTAAAACCACCACTACCCCACGTCCCACCAACACCCTACACCTCCCCGTGACCCCAGGAGGGCACCAGGGGTCGGCCCAGAGCCGGAGTGCTGCTGTAGTAAAAGAAAATTGTACAGCTGCTCATTTCACACAGCAGAGCAACAGAGAAACACTCAAAAGAGACTGACTGAGGTTAATGAGCCATGGAGAGGACCCCACCTCTGTGTGTATGTGTGTATTGTGTGTGTATTCCTTTATAGCCCTAAAGCTGTCCTGTGAGGAGGACAGCCCAAACCTTTAACATGAGTCATTGATGAGCAGAGCACAGATGTGAAGACCTGGCTCTGCAGGACCCACATCGCTCTCCGCTAACTCCTGAGAAACGGTGTATTTTAGTGCGACATGGACTAGACTAAGGTTAGACTAGTTGTCTACCGGAACGGACGAATGTGACAGTTAAACGTGTGTTAGTAGTGGAAGAACAAATGGGAAACTAGCATGAAAAAGGTGATATAAAAGTTGCAAAATTAACTGGGTGCAACTAAGGGTCGATACTGGTAAATTAAATTATACCACTGTTGTGGTTTAGTAAGACAACCAAAGCTCTGGAAAGTGTCCTTCATTGGCATTGACACACAGCATTCCTGTAGACAACAATTCTGTATTTTTCTCAATAGAATGTCATTGTATTGGAAGCGGTCTACCAAGACGTCTACTAAATGTTAGTTTCCAGAACTCCACACACATCTTGACTTACCAAGTCCCTGATATAGCCAGGCTGAAGGGAGGGAGGGGGAGATGGAAGGAGGGTGCAGAAGAGAAAAGGGAGGAGGAATAAAGAAGAAAAAAACAAAAAACAAAAAGCAAGTAAGAACACAGCCATGGACAGAAAAACAAAAAAGGTATGAATACAGTTTGAATTCCAGGTAGCAGAGCTGCAATCGTAACAGGGTAAATGAAAGGCAGGTGAAGGGGGGGGCTCGGTGGGGGGTGGTGCATGCAGCAAGGCAGAGGCACAGGCAGAGGCACAGGCAGAGGCAGCAGCAGCAGCCACAGTGTTTGCAGGTCAGGTCTGTCAGGGCAGGCAGAGAAGGTTAGCACACATCATACTTTCTGGCACGCCAGTAGGAATGCACTCCAATGATAATCGAAGCCAACTGAAAACCATAGCTACTGTCATGAAAAATACTTAAAATCCAGGGCAGCATCAACCTGCATTTAAGTCAATTGTGTGAGTTGGTCAGTCAGCACGATGACTTTCAACATGCAGTGTCCTGCTGGTCCACTAGGTGGCAGTGCAGTCCCAGGGCATCTTCCACAGGAAGTATCAGGAGCTGGAAGTGAGGGCTCCACGTCCCTGTTTGTTATTGTGCATGTCCCCATCTGCTTTCCCCCTTATAGAAAACTAGATGTTTGGTCAGAAACCAATCCAAGTCCACTCCCAGAGATCAAAATATTCTCGTGTGCATCCGCTGGGAACTGTAGCACGGAAGTCCCACTGGGGGTGGGGGTGGGGGGGGTCACGGGGCAGGAGAGGAGAGGAAGTCCAAGTCCAGTTGGGGGAAGGAGGGAGAAGAGAGCCAGCGCCCAGCTGACTGCGAGACAGGAGAGGGTTTTCCCTGATTCTCTTCCCCCTCAGCATTCCCAAGCTGGGCTGACTTCCTGATGCTCCGCGCCCGCTGCTGATTGCTCCACTGACATACGCACACACACACGTAAAAGCATAAGCGCACACACACAAACAAACACAAGCAAACATTTTGAACACTCTGTTCCAGCTCCAGACCACCCATCCTCACCACTGCACTGGTCTAGGCCAAGAAGAATACCACTGACACGTTATGTCTTGGGGGGGCTTTTCTGACCAGGATACCGGGCTGGACTGGATCAGAACTGGACCAGGACCAGAACCCCCAGGAATGAGAAGCAGGCAAGGACCGGTTCTACTTCAGGGCCGTGATCTGCCTCTCACTTCACACACACTGACGGCGCTCTTTTTCTACTCCTCTGTTTTCCTGTTTTGAAGTGATCGCTGGGGGCCATCGAAGGACCCAGCCCCCGCTCCGCCCCCGCTCCGCCCTCTGACCCCCCTTTTAGTCTCTCTGTTCTAGAACACAGACGTTCCACAGCGAGACTGCCAAGCACAGCAGACATCCCCATGGCTGTTGGTTCATCCCATCTTAGACATTTCCTGTTTGACGAGTCCCCCCCTGCCCTCCCATCACTCCCCTCTCTCTCTCTTTCCCTCCCTCTCCCATATCCCTCCGCCATTTCCCCCTCTCCCTGTCCACCCCCTTTTCTTTCTCTCCCTCTCTCCCCATCCCCTCTCTTTATAGAGGTCTAGCGGATGTGAATATTCGGTTCCAGACTCAGACTAGCCCTTAGTCATCACTAACCGACAGCCCCACCCCCTTAGCAACGGTCCACGTTTCCTACACAGCATAATGACTACCAGACACAGTGAGCGAGAGGCTATGACACTGACAGGCATGCAGTCAGACCTTCCAGTGCAAGCACGTGCAAACACACACACACACAGGCCTATTACTTGTAGGAGAATCTACTAATTATAGTGCTACTTTCTTGTCAGCTTAATGTAAGCGAAACTCTGCTGTGAGTGCTAAGTGGCTCAAGATTCGTTTTGGCCTGTCAGCCACCGTCAGCCACGACTGCAGATGTGACAGCATGAGCATCAATGCTGTCCCTTATTTCTCAATGATCAGGAATTATGGGAGGAATAAAAGGGATTGCATTGGAGCCGAGACACAGACTTGGAGCTTGTATCTTTTCTCCAAGCCAATCAGGGTGGGTGTGAGAGCACAAGCCGCTGTCCTGGGTTCCCCCCCGGGGAGAGCCAGAGGGAACAAGGGGAGGTGTGAGCGAGGGAGGGAGGCTGCATTCCAGTGCAGGACAGCCCAGATTCCAGGAGGCGCCCAGCTGGTAAGCATCATCAGACACCGCCTCCGCCTGACCTCAGCCTCCGCTGCCCCACCCCCTTCCATCACACCAATGCACAACCTCCCCTGGGAAAAACACACACCCTTCCACATGCGTCTCCACCATCTACCAGAGCTTCCTCTCCTGTTCCCTAACCCCTCAAAGACATCAACTTTGTTTTCCTGCAAACAGTCTATGCTATGCGAATCAACAACATCCTGCGATCCACATAGGTTACAAGCAGCATCTTTCAAGTTAGCTAGCATTTCACTAGCTGTGGTTACCTTTAGCCAGGGGGATTTATCTGAGGTTAAATAGTTAGGGCGTAGGCTAGGCTAATCTGTCAGTCTACCTGCTTGTTCTTGTACTTCTTCAGGTAGCGTGGGGACACCAGGCACTCGGGGTTGATGTCCGTGGTGATCGGCTCGGCGATGAGCTGGGAGTCTGGATTCATGTGCTGCATCTTGAGGAAGGAGAGAATGTTCTGGACCTCCAGGTTGTACGAGCTATCCGCCATTGTCTTCCCCTTGGAGGCCAGGCGACAGGCCGCCATCCAGTGGGCGTACTGCTTCTCCTGGTGGGGGGAGGGAGAAGGGGGGGAGTCTGAATGTGACGCTTCAATTGGACATGTGTTCATTATATGCTAATAAGGTGTTGGTCACAGTTTAGGATTTATACAACACTTATTTCAAAGTGTTGCGTGCATGACACTGCAGCGCGCCTGTCCTCCAGTCAGCTAGAGGGAGCCGGAAAGCACGACTCACGTTGTCACACCGCAGCCAGATCTCATTCATCCCGTCGGCCACAGGAATCAGCAGCTTGATGTTGAATTTCTGACCAGAGATGTTGACATCTGGGGTCACCTCGCATCCTGAGAGGAGACACGAGAGGTCAGTACCGAGGTCACACCACACCATTCATCACCAACGATGTCCTTAGAATAGAAATGGTTGCCGTGTTGAGTGTGCGTGTGTGTAATTCTGCACCTCTAAGATTCATCTGGTTCGCAGGCGTCCCGTGGGCCTCCTCTTTGCTTTTGTAGCAGGAGATTGTGATGTCCTTGAACGTGCACCAGTACAGCTTGTAGCCCTTCAGTGTCAGCTTCTTTGGCCTGAGAGAGAGAGACCAAGAATGTGTTAAGATTCCCCCCCCGCACGACAGTCAAAACCATCAGTGACAACAGAACCATTTTTCTTTTCACCCAAGTAACAGCGAAGGAGGGAGAAAGGGGAGGCGATAGGGAGGGAAGACTGCATGCTCAGCCTTCTCCGGGACAGACCTTAGTCAGCACTCGGGGTGGGAGTACTGCCAACAGCGGGCATGAACATTAATGGGAAGAAACTCACAGTGAAACCTCTTGATCAACCCTGCATCTTTTATGAGACCATCAAACCACAAGAGCTACCTGCGAGTCAGCGAGGGCCTGTGTCCAACAAGTAGACCGCCTCATGTGGTTTGGCTTCTTAGGTGTCCCACAGCTACAAGCTGTAAAATCCCAGACTTTTCAGTCAGTGTTCCTAGGTAGGACTGACTCTGGACCATCTCAGTGTGACACAACACAGACAGCCGCTCTCCTATTAAACAAGACCAGCCTCGGTCACCTGATCATAGATTCCCTTGGCCCCTGCATTCTTCAAATGCACACGTAAGTGCCTAAGCACACACGCATGATCCTACACACGCTTACACACACAAGCTCAGACACACACGGTTGCTCGTGATCAAGGGGGAAAGTGGATCCCAGAGGATGCTCGAGTCAGGGTCGGCTGGAATATTTGATGTTCAAGAACTTACTTGAAAACCTTCACGTAGTCGGCCAGCTCAGGGATGGATGTGATGTCCCCCTGGCAGGAAGGGAAGGACACAGTTATCGAGAGTTTGTTGAACACTGATAATAGAACAGGGTTCTGCATAACCACAAAACCTCAAACTTTTAAGCACGACATTGCCAGCATGGTCAGAAAGTCTTTGTAGGATTGCGATAGCGGTGGTTGTGTAACATCTGAAAACCACCACTTCCTCTGATAAGCTATATAAACTATGCAAGTTGACAGGGCAGGACCACAACAATGGGCGTCAGTGCAGCAGTGATATATAGCTGGCCAAACAGAACCTAGCCCTGTGAATGCTGCCGCATCGAAAGAGCGCCAGGGCTGAGCAGATTGAATGTGTGCGAGGAGGTCATCATTCACTCCTTCAGGGCGAGTATTGAAGGTGGAGGTGTGGGTCTGTTTTGTAGTCTAAGGTGTGTGCTTGTGTGTGTGCGTGCGTAGCTACCAGTGTGTTGGAGGTCTTGCCCCCCTCCAGAGTGATCTCCAGGTCAGAGAGGGCAGCGTCCACCTCGTCCACCTCCTTCTCACTGTTGTTCATGTGATTGTCTGAAGACATGATGGACAGCTTGTTGATGTGGTACTGTCCGGCAGAAAGGAGGGCGAGAGAGAGAGAGGGCGAGAAAGAGGGCGAGAGAGACAGCGAGAGATATAACGGATTATAAATCGATGAAACAGGTCAATAATAAACACACAAATCAACTACCTAATGCATATTCTTCTCTGTACATATGGAATGGATACTGGCTCTCTGGAGGCCAATGACTGTGGGAGTAGACGAGTTGATTTATTAAAAGGAAGTGAGTGGGAGGGATTCTGCAGCCTCAGCAGATCTCTGTGGGGGTCGCTGAGACGGTCTCTCTGTAGCAGGACCACATGTGAGCGGGGTGTGGGGGCGTCAGCCACGGGGGGACCTTACATCATGGAGGTACCATGTAGCTCAGCTCAGAATCCTGGTAGGAGACGCAAGTGTAGAAACTAGGACCGCCCCATCACAGGGAGAACCTCACCATGGTGTTCCCCGGTGGACCGAAGCCTATGACTCACTGACATTAAACACTACTTGTTGACAAACGGTATTTATACTGTCCACCCCCCCCCCCTCTCTACACCCCCTCAATATATGAATGAACAGCTGCCTGGGGGGAGAGGGAGGCATGGGCGGGATAGGATTGAGAGAGGGAGAGAAAGAGCAGGAAAGAGCGGAGAAAGTGAGAGGGAGAAAGAGAGGGGGTTCAGAGAGACAGGCTGAGAGAGGGTGAGAAAGAGCAGGAAAGAATTGAGCGAAAGCGAGAGAAGAAGAGGGTTGAGAAAGAGTAAGCTTGTGAGAGAGCGTGTGAGAAAGAGAGCGAGAGTGAGAGAATGGGGGAGCTGTGTATTTCAGGCCCTAGCCAGCTAGGGTTACAGTATGTAGGACAAAGGCTTCTCCATGTCACCATGATGTCTCCACCTCAGACCCTTGCTGTACATTGACACTGCCTTTTAAGCCTGCCAACTGTGTGTGCGTGTGCGGTGCTATATGGTGATTGGCAGAACTTGCTCTGGGCCTAATATCCTCCTCTGGGCAGCCTTCCAGATACAGGCTTGACTGTCAATATCTAGGTGCTAAATTTATCCCTACTATCATATCAAGGTGACAACATGCTAATATTGCTAGCCAGCTATGAATGCTGGACAATCATCTGGCTTAATTTAGACATGATCAACTATCCACTCTCCACCGCTAGCTCTTTCGACACAGAAACTCAACTCTCAAAACTCAACAGGTCCTCTCTCCCCAATGTCCCTCATCAGTGAAACCCTAAACTTAGCCTCAGCTGAAACCTAGCTCGGTCTGTGCTAACAGACGGTTAGGACAGGCTAGCCGCTAATCCAAACACACAGCTAGGATTAGCATCTCTAGCATCCCCTGTGGCGGGCGGGAAGCAGAGTAACACTAAACCAGTGACGTGTATTAATAAACAGCCCCACAGAGAAAAACACCTGGGGGGTGAGTGGTGGAATGAGGCCAGGTCTGGGGTGGGTGGTCGGGGCAGGGGACCCACTCCACCAGCCAGGGCGGCGCTATAATTACTAAGGGGTCTGGGGGTAAGGACAGGGTGGCGTCCCCAGGTCCCGTCACTCTAGCTTTACGATGTTCGGAAATAGCCCCCCCCCCCCCAGGAAGTAGGGGGCAACCTGAAGGGGTGAAAGGGGAGCTCTGACCCTCTTCCTGGACCCCTGGAAATCCATTCCTACCCACACGCACACTTGCCCAATCTCTCCTCCCCTTTATAAACTCGATGGACTATCTTTATGACATGATAAAGCAGCAGCATGTGTGATCTGTCCACCACAAGGCTTGTTTACTAGCAGGCTGTAGGACTCAGAGCTAGGGTGTCATGGGGTAGGGGGGGCGCTGTCTGGAGCCCTGGCATGTTAACGTGAGGAGTCTTGGCTGGCGAGGTGGTGGCACCGCCCCTGCGCCACTCAGATAGGAACAGTCCACTCCACTGTGGAAGCTCTCTCTCTCCATAAGCCAAAATGCGTCACAGCTGGACCGATGAAAATAACGGTCTTAAAAGGTGCTGAATATCAAGATGATCGCGAAGAGTGAAAGAACAGGATGTACTGAAGCCCCCCGCCCCTGGATTCTTGCTTAAACAATTAGCCGTGGCAACACTTTGGTGTACTGCAGCAGTCTCCAAGCCCAGCTCTGGGAGAGAAGCCCATCCAATTCATTAACCGCTTACAAGGCAACGTGCCGTGAATAAAAAATAAATAAAAAGTATTTGCACTGCAGTAAGCAATATTAGAACCGGCCAATGAAGAAGACCTGCACATAGACACGCGCTCCAGATCTCACCTGCAGGGCAGCAAACATCATCATCTCCTCCTCGGTGCACTCGATTTCCTCCAGCAGGATGGCCCACTTGGACTGCTCATACAGCTGGTTCACCCGGATGGCATCGTACTGCAGCGGGGGGGGGGGGGGGGGGGGGGGGAGATGCCATTAACCCATACCCTCATGCACACACATGCACACACACGGCTGAGCAAACAGGACAGCCCAGAGGGGCATTTCCTGCCCTTTACCCCCAAAAGCTGCAAGCTGGAGATACCTAGAAGCAGGGCTATCTGCCCACGTCCTGAATCAAATCCCTTTACACAACACAGACCAGTCTCACCTGCACTATGAAAGACATACCTACACAGAAGCTCACTTTAGTTGAGCCTAAAGTCTTGAAAATGTTTGGTCAATGGCCATGTTGATCTTTGTGTGGGAATGAAAGGACAGCAGCCAGTGTTATCTTGGTGTACTCCAGGGTTAGAGGACTCGTGTTGCTGTACCTTGGGGTTGAGGTCGAAGAAGCTGTGGTACTTAAACCGCAGAAGGAGGACCTCGTTCTCCTTCACATCCTGCTCCATCAGAGACCTGGACGAGTCCAGCCATCTGCACACACAAGGACAGGAAGGTGACACAGTTATGCAAGGTACATGTTGTGATTTCGCGCTCGCGCACACACACACACACACACACACACACACACTAGGCTATTGAAACTCATGCGCGAGTTCCCTCATAACCCACACAAACTAAGAGAGGTAACGTCTAACTGGGTTACTTGGCCAAGAGAACAACCACAAACAATAAGCAATTATCTTCTCATCCCATGACTAAGCAGGCAGCTATTAACCTCTACAGCAGGCTGACTTCCACCTCCACCACCACCTCTGGCCTCTACCCCCTCCCACTCACCCCTGGTTGATCTTGGCCTTGTCCAGGAGAGACTGGGGCTTGTACAGCTTGACCAGGATGTCGGGGGAAGAGATGGGCTGGCTGACAGCCAGGATGCTGGGGTTGCCCTCGGACAGGGGGCTGTCTCCGAACCAGGCGGTGGTGGGGGACAGAGGGCTGCCGTCCCGGGAGTCGTAGGTGGGGGTCATGGTCTTACTGTAGAGGCCGGGGCTGGAGTAGATGCTGCCTGCAAACACAGAGTTCTGGTTAGAGACTGAGTGCACCGGGGGGAGGGGGGGCACACAAACACACATGAATACAAAATAACCTGAAGCTGAATTGATGCAAAATGTGTGATCGTGAAAACTCCTGCAAGGAGAAAGCCAACACACACACATTGGAAACGAGTACAACACCAAACACAAGTCAAGTGGTTGCATACTACGTTGTGAACACTGGCACCACACCACCACACACTAGCAGCCAGGCAGGCAGGCCACGGAACCAGGCCAGGGGACCAGGGCTAGCTCTGTGAGTGTACCAGCGAGTGGTCTGGTCTAGGAGGGCGGGGTGGTGGGGAGGAAAATTCTGATAGACTCCTGTAGAGTGACAATTCCAAAAGCCATCATCTCTGCTTGTTTGTGTTCCCTTTAGGCCAAAAAAAAGGAAAATACGAAAATTCCGGAAGATGGAGTCGGCTAGATTATTGTGTTTGTCTTCCTTGCAGCCAAAACCTCCCAACGACAGTAAAAACTAATCTGCACTGAAGTTTGATTAAGTAAGGATTTGGGAGCTTGATAGCAAAACAAATAAAAACTAATACGACAGCCGTTACATTTCCCTTTGGCTGGCCATGCACAGCACCTCTGGCCCTGGTGGCAGTGAAGCAGGCCACACACGCACACACACTGACCAGCTTACTTCCATTCCTCTATCCCTCCCTCCCTCCCCCATTCCCCTGGGTGAGGTCCACCACTGGCCCGGGAGTATAGAAGGGCCAAACTGCCTAATCTCTTCTACAACAGGAAGTGGCTTCTGTGTGTATGTGTGTGTGTGTGTGTGGTGGGGGGGGGGGCAGGGGGGGGGGTCATGAGAACGAAGTCCAGGCCAGTACGGCCCATCTGTCAGGGGTTTCTTGATGGTTGTCTAAACGTTCCTCCCTAGTGCTGGGCCAGGGCAGGTCAGACAGAGGACTCCTGTCCCATGCAGGCTCCGTAAGAATCCCAGGCATCCAGAGAGTGCTGCAGGAGGGGCCACTGGAGGGTCTGGTAGAGGGGCCACTGGAGGGTCTGGTAGAGGGGCCACTGGAGGGTCTGGTAGAGGGGCCACTGGAGGGTCTGGTAGAGGGGCCACTGGATGGTCTGGTAGAGGGGCCACTGGATGGTCTGGTAGAGGGGCCACTGGAGGGTGTGGTAGAGGGGCCACTGGAGGGTCTGGTAGAGGGGCCACTGGAAGATCTTCTGGAAGGGCCACTGACAGTTCTAGTGGAGGATCTGCTAGAGGGGCTGTTGGAGTGTAGCCGTGTGTGTGTGTGTGTTTACTCTTCTTCAATAGTTTTCATGGAATGTTAACATGCATCTAATCTCTAATCCCCCCACTCTGGAGAAAAGGTAGAGTAGGGAGCTAAGGATTTACTCGTTAGGAACTGGACCACCCTGCACTAGGGAAATGTAGACTTAATGACCTTTACAGTGTTGAGTGTCTGTCGTACGACTTCAGCATCATTACTCTTTTCTATCTCCATGGAAATCCAGTGAGTAAACAAGAGGTGTAAGCTTTTCCAGCACAACACACACACACAAATGGTGAGCATAGCTTTTCAATGGGGAAGGAAGGGGGGGGTGAGAGATTGGTTCTGTATTGGAAGCGAAGCCCATCATGTGACCGAAGTCAGCTGACTTGCGCAGCGACCCAGGCAGCTGGTTGACCACGTTTACAGCCTATCAGGTGACCGGAACACTCCAGCGGTGGGGGTGAGAGGGGAGGAGGAAGGAGGACGCGAGAAAAGGGGGGGGGGGAAGCAATGCAGAGAGAAGAGGGGGGAGAGACAGAGGAACAGGACACCTTACCTTTTACCGGTCCAATGTAAATGATCTCAGAGGCTAGAGGGAGGACGGAGAACAAGAGGGAAGAGGGGGGGAAAAGGAATTGGGGAGAGTGGAGGAAAAGAAAAACAAGAGGACAGATTAAGGTGACATAACAGGATAGGAGGAAAACGGAGAGGGCGAGAGGTGGAGGACCAAAGTGAAGAGCAGGAGAACCAGACCAGGAGAACCAGAGACGGGCGTTTCCGCCCAAAACTGCCAACCCCAGATCTGATGACTCAGTTTGTCCAAGTCAGCAGAGGAAAAAAACCTGGCATGACCAGTGATGGTCCATCTACCCCCTCCATGATGATCCACGAAGGCCTGATGGGGAAAGAAGGCCGTGCAGGGCGTTGGTCTGGATGATCCAGACCTGCGCAGTCATCACAATACTACAGGACTAGACCAAGTCATCACCACAATACTGCAGGACTGGACCAGGTCATCACCACAATACTGCAGGACTGGACCAGGTCATCACCACAATACTGCAGGACTAGACCAGGTCATCACCACAATACTGCAGGACTGGACCAGGTCATCACCACAATACTGCAGGACTGGACCAAGTCATCACCACAATACTGCAGGACTGGACCAGGTCATCACCACAATACTGCAGGACTGGACCAGGTCATCACCACCACGTTCCTCCAGTCCACCAAGCCCTAACATGGAGCGAGTGAGGCAGGACCCAGAGTGCAGGCCATGGTCATGGTTCCTGGTGAGTCATAGGTACAGCTTTTCTAAACTTACGACACGTTTGTCTACATCCCATCTATGTGTGTGTGCAAAAAAGAGCGAATTTCAGTGGAAGAGGGGGATGAGAGAAGGCTGATTCTACCTCAAACATGTATTCATCATCATACACTCACGTCCTCTGTGACCCCCCTCCCCCCCCCCTCCATCTCCTGTTTATTCTCTGTGTGTGTACGCTGTGTGTGTACAGTATAAAATCGAAGAGTAGACCGGGGTCAGCCTTGAGGGTGGAGTAGACGAGAGGAACCCAGCGAGCACACAGGCCGGAGAGGCTGTGGTTGAGCTGTGTGCCGCTTGTTTGATTGCATCCCTGCCTCCATCCCCTGCCCTACCCTGCCTTGGCCTTGGGCCTCGTGACTCCCATCACCCAGCCACTGAGGGTAACCCCCCCCCCCCCTCTGTAGGAGAAGCAGCCTGGGTTTAAAACACTGAGTAAACAGGGGCAGAAAGGGCTGTGTGTTTGTGAAAGAAAACATTTGAGAACAGTAGGGTAAACAGGCTCTGCATGTTGCTCAATTTGAATTTGGATCTGTGCTCTACAACAAGCAGACAGCACAGGAGGAAGACAGGATTGTGACAGTGAGGGCGGGCTAGCTAAAACAGAGCTGGGGTTACTGTCTCCTCATTCCCCTCCCACAATTGAACTTGTGCATCCAGTCGGCGTGTTTGTGTGTGTTGGTGTTACAGAGCAGGTCAAGGCGGGGCCAAGAACAACGAGCCCCATTCAGGTCAACCACAACGTTAGCCGCCACGGCTAATGCTAGCCGTGAAAGCCGTAGCTTCTTTCTGTTCTGTTCTCTCCTCTCCCCACATGGCCAGATATCCCTCGCCCGCTGACAGGGAGCGAGGGAGGAGGGGAGGCTACGGAGGAGGGATGTGTGCTGTAGCCGCGTAGCCTGGTTTGGGTTTAAAATGGCAGCGTGACCAAATATGTGTGGAATCCCAATCATTCTGGCTCCCCTCTGCCAAGGAGCAGTCAAAGCCAGCTCTGCAGATCTCACGCTGGCCTTAACCTCACACATTCTTATTTGGTCAGCTTCAGAAAGTTATAGCTCTTGCAATTATCAAGATGGGGTTCCGATACAACAAAGGCTGCTTACAGTGGAGCCCTGGTGGCGTCAGAGGAACCTGCTATTCAACCTGCTACTTTGCAGGTTCTTTTTGATTGTTCCTTGTGGGTTCATGACCCAGGGTTAGTAGAGCGATGCACTCTCTGGATACAGGGTTCAGATGTAACTGCGTGTGTGGTGAGGGGAGGGGGGGTATTACCTAGTTTACCTGACCCGGGGGTGAGGAGGGGCCCCTCCAGCTCCAGAGCCTCCTCCTCGGCCTCCTCCAGCTTTTTCTTCTTCTTCTTGGGGTCGCGGGGCTTACGCAGGAGAGACAGCTCCTCTGGGTGGCGGATGTCTGGTGGGGGAGGGGGGGAAAACAGGGAGGGAGGGAGGGAGGAGAAAGAGGGAGAAAGAGAGAAAGGAAAAGAGGAGGGAGGGAGAGGTCATTTTGTGTCACTAAATCCTAGCCTAGCAACAGCGCTCGCCCCGCCCAGACTCCATATGAAGGCAGATGTGTCACTGTCCCACTTAACGGCCTACATTTAGGCTCCTCTCAACTACAGGCCTGAAATAAACCACACTGCGAGAGACACGCACGCACACGTAAACACACAGTGCATGTAGATGGGGTATAGACAAACTCGAGGTGGGGTGAGAAGGAGAGGGACGAGATGCTGAACCGGTGACTCATATGGAAGCGAGGAGAGGAGCAGAGAGACAGACACGTAGCTGACAATGACAAACAGCTGTGCGCACACTGGGTGGAAAATTGCGAATCGTATTTCTCAGGACCCCAAACAGACGCACAGCAGTGCGCGCACAATAACCCACAAAAGCACACTCAACGCACAAACAAATGAGCCTCGCACACAGGACAAACGGTGTTATCGCACAGATCACGAGTGGTGGCTGATCGTTAATGATGGGCTTGTAGTTCTAACAAAAACATTTGCTCTGTCCAAACACCTCCGCATGTCATCGCACTCCCTGCAGGAATGTTTGAAGATGCTACACATCAAGTAAACAAGCTCATTCTCTGGTTAAGTATCTTTCTCTCCGTGAGTGTGTGCCTGTTTTCATGCTGACAGAATTCAACAATGCACAGGGCTCTGTGCTAGGTTCCCTCTGACAGAGGGAACCACACAGCAGACAGGCTGTAATGACTACAACAGAACTACCCCTATCCCTCCCGCTATCCCTAGATCCCTCCCTCCATTCCCCACTCCTCCATCTCCATCTCCAGCCCTCTCTCTCTCTCTCTCTCCATATATCCCCCCCCCTCCCTCTCTCATTCTCAGAGACCAGGGAACCATCAGTCAACATTGGCCGTGACGTTTCAGAATGGATTTGGGTTGGTTCCGAGGTACTGGTGGAAGGCCTGCCAGTAGTCTGTCAGACAGGAAGATAGATGTGCAGCGTCTC
Source organism: Osmerus eperlanus (assembly GCF_963692335.1). NCBI lineage: Eukaryota > Metazoa > Chordata > Actinopteri > Osmeriformes > Osmeridae > Osmerus > Osmerus eperlanus. The sequence continues at coordinate 8,400,055 of NC_085026.1, read as the reverse complement.
GAACCCCAGCTGGGCTCCCTGCTCTCTCCTACCCTTCAGTATCACCTCTCATCAAAGAGGTTGGACTGGCTACTTCGTTTGGGTCTGGAACAGTAGGATGTCACAACCAGAAATGGTACATTTTGTTCAATCTTTTTGCTGAGATCTGTAGAAAAACTCTTTAAAAGAATGTCTATAGATAGAGACATTCAGGAGTAGTGTGTGTGTGTGTGTGTGTGTGTGTGAGTGAGAGAGGGAGGGAGAGAGAGAAACTCTGAACGTGAAGCCCGAGCGACAGAACTTCTTGGCTTGGCGAGAATTGCTTGTTTAGTTTGTGTTACTAAAGCAAAAGCATTCCAGGGGTTTTAAGGACTACCAGATGGAGGCCTGCTCTCCCTCCCTCCTTCTGTCTCTCCCTCCCTCATCCCTTGCTCACTCCCTTCTCCATGCTTTTGCTTTGCTGCACGATCCCTGTGCCCTTATACAGCCATGTGAGTACAGGCATGCTGCCTAGCCTTAGCACTGCTAGCCCACACACACCGTGTGTATGTGTGTGTATACTATGAGTCATCATGGTCACTCGTAGTTTTCTTGGCATTTTACTACAAAGCCAAACAATCCAACTTTGAAACGAAGGAGAGAGGCGAAGGAGATGAAGGAATAGAGAGGGGGAAGGGCGGAAGAGGAGCACATAACAGACAGGTATTCTTTTCATCGGTCACATAAAAGGAGGAGAGGAAAGCGAGGGAAAACGAGTGGAATGCAGGCTCCGACGCAGCTTGCCAGAGGAGAACAGAGGGAAAGCTAGACGGGTGTCTGTCAGTTTACCGTCCAGAATGGGAAGACGCTCCACTGGTTGGGATTCCGAGAGAGACGCTAGGCTGATCTCAGAGCTGATCTCAGAGCTGGGTCATCATAGCAGGGTTGTGAGACACTGCTGATGTTTATTAACACGCCACCCACACAAGCGAGGAGTGGTCCATCCAGGCTGGTTTTGACACTATCCAGACCCAGGCAGGGTGCCTGGGGGCAGACTGCCAGCAAGCCACCTCTCCCTTACTCCCTGATTCCCTGGAGCTCATGATTCATCTCTATGTGAGGTGAGGAACCTCCCAACATCTCGACCGCAGGAGTAGTCATTCGATATATTTCTCTAAAAATACCAGGGAGAAAGTCACATCCGACATCCAGTCTCAACATCAGAGCGTCATTCTTTGACATTACTGAATTAATCCACATCATCATAATAGTTTAAACACCAACATATCATGTACTTTTTGATTGAGCATATTACACTCGGGCATTCAGTTGTGACCACAGTGTCCAACAAATAAACAGGACCACAGACATGGGCCTGACCTTTGTTCGACCACACTGACGAGAGCAAACTGGACCCCAAATCGACCCTACCCCCTCCCCCTTCTCCCTGTCTCTCTCCATCCCCCGCAGTCCTCCTGTCGCTCTCTTTCCACACATGAATCCATCTTCCACCGTCTCCACCCACTCCTTCCTGGCTCACCGTTCGTCCTTCCTTCCCTCCATCAATCCCTTCCTATCAGTCTAACTCCATCTCTCCAATCAGTCAGTGCCCTCCATCCCTTCATCCATCCATCCATCTTTCCAGAGGCAGGGACTGCTGCTGTGTGTCTACAGTGATAACCTGACTACTAGAGAAAGACGGCCGTAAGTGAAGCAGCATGAGCTGCATTAGCCCTGTGTGTGTGTGTGTGCATGTGTGTGCGTGTGTGTGTACACGCAGGAAGTGAAGGTCTTATTTGTACCTCAGGAAGGTCCCACCAGTCATGTGCTCGTGGTGACGGTCCACATTCAGGTGTGTGTGTGCGTGCGTGCGTTTGTGAGAACTTGCTGTGAGCCACTCAAGACGACGGGATTGTTTTTCTGTACCGTAGCAGTAAACGGCTAGGTGTCCTGGTCCAGTGTGCCTGAACGATTCAGTAGTCCTTTGCATGGAGCTGAGCTACACTCCTCGTGCTCCAAAATGAATCTTTCATGGAGCCAGGTCTGATGGCAGCGAGGGGCATTCCTCCAGTTTAACAGCCACATACCTCGCCTTTTATGCTGCTTTGTAATGCCACAGGCTTGGTTTATTTCACGCCATTTCAGCCATGATGGCAGTTGCACTCTTCCTCTGAGGACCCAACAACCGCTCCTAACACATTGGAATAGACTCTGAAGCTAAAAGAAGGGAAATGGTTTATTACCCTCCCTCCCTGGCCTAAATGTGAGACAGGCCAGACAATCAACCCAGAGCAGGATCTGGGGGCTGCCTGTGGATGCCAGAGCTCAAAGCCAAAGGGAACGGCAGCAAATTCAGTCATTTCATGAGAGTCCTCATTCTGCTGAATTTCATTCAATGCACAGATGGGCCGTGTCTGTCTGTGTGTCCGTCCGTGTGTGCGTGCCTGTCAGTCTGTATGTGTAGGCTTCAGACAGCTGCTGTGCGGTGGACATGGGAGAACTCCAGCAGTGGTAATTGGTTTGATCCATTTAACTAGCCCTGTTACAGTAGCTACAGTCCACAGCTCATAACGTGGAGTGTGTGCGTGTTATTCGGTCTCACTAGGCTCAGAAAGACGCCTACAGAGATCCTCCAGCTGGTGAAATGGAGGGGACAGAGGACGACTTGTATTTGAATGTTTGGTGATGCCTAAACCATGTGTTTGTGATTTTGAGAAGGGTAGAAAGATGTGTGAGGAAGAAGGGAGGGAGGAAAAGGGGGAGGGGTGAAGAGATAGACTGGTCCTTTAGGAAAGGATTGAACTTGGATTTGGCTCCGTCCAAGAAAACAGCTAGCAGCATCATAGGCCAAAAAAACCCTCCAAATCAATCTTTATGAGGAAACGGGGGGGGGGGGGAGAGAGAGAGACAGAGAGAGAGAGACAGAGAGAGAGAGAGAGAGAGAGAGAGAGAGAGAGAGAGAGAGAGAGAGAGAGAGAGGGGGGGGGGGAGGGGAGGATATGAATGGTTATTGTCTCAGTCACAGCTGCAGCTGCAGGGAGATCCCCCCCACCCCCCCCTCCTTCTGTCTGTCTGTCTGGAGCTCAGGCCAGTTGGACGTCCTGGGCTGGTCCCTTCCTGCTTCTCATCATTCTGTATGCTGCGCACTTCTATGGCAGACAGCAACACACACAGGAAAATGTCCAACCGAAAGTTGCCCAGATAATGAAAAAATTAACGTTTCCAAAAAAAAAAAAACAATGTCAGTTGAAGTCTGTTCCATTCCAAATGTGCCGTGTGACAGGTCGAAACTTTTGATCCTCCCCAAACACCTCCTAATCATAGTTATTTCTCCGGACAGCCCTGAGGAGAGGTGAGGGGAGGATAACAAAAAAGATTTAAGCAATACATGGCTCACCCAGGCCACCATAGGCCATGGTTCAACACTCTGGCACGCACCGAGTCAGCCAAGAGCAATTCGTCCTTAAAAATCTGCTTAGCTAAAATAGATTGATGACAGCAGAGGTGGACCTATTCCTAACTAGGAATGGCCAGCAACAAAACAAGAGTAGAGACTGCCTGCTTCTCTCTTGGTCTCACTCACTTGATCCCTCCTTCTCTCACTCACCTCTTTCCCTCTCCCTCCCCTTTCTTTCACCCTCACTCGCTCGGTCACCAATCTCTCAAAAACAAACACAGCTCTATTTATACTCCCTCCAAAATATGTTTTTTGTTCTCTTCCTTCGGCAGAACTTCATTGCGGGACCCTTTTATAAATGTAGGAGGACTTTTAAAAGACAAATACAAAACAAGTCTGACTGAGCTTCCAGCAGAGCCAACACCAACAGAGGAGCTGCCGTGACGCTTGATCCTGCTCTCAGAACGCCAGCCAGAGATGAAGACCCAACAGGTGTCCCGCACACTGCCTGACTGGCCGCCTACCTGGCAAAGCAATCTAGCTGACTGGCCGGCCGGCCGGCTGGCTCCCTGTCTGTCTGATGGCTCATAGAGAATTTCAACACCTGCGGACTAGAGGGTTTCAGAGGTGACGTGGAGCGGTGGATCCTTAACGGGGTGAGGGTTCAGGTGTCACCAGGCCCGGTTGTGTGACTTTTGAACCCTGAGGGGCCGGGGGGGGGAGTAGAGAGGGCAGTTATCGATTGAGGGAGAGAGCTCAAACTCAGGGGGCTGCACAGGGCCAGAGGTTAGGCTAAATCTGGACACATTCATAAAACATAAGGAGCGCTTGTGTGCGTGTCTGTACCAAATAGACACACACCAAGACAGGTTTAGTTTGGGTATGGTTTGAAGCGTGGGTCTCAGAAATGTGTTTTCTCTGTGTGCTTATATATCAGAACGTGTACATTTGTCCCATAAGGTCACGTCATTGGGATTGGCATCAGGCCTGTTTAGTAAACAGGACTGGTCCAAGGACACAGTCGTCAGGGGGGCATGGGGATTGTGACCACGGCTCAGGGCGTGTTTGATAAACACGGCTCAGATCTGGAGGAGGGAGGAAGACAACACGGGAGGAGGAGAAAATACGAAACAATCCACTTCCAGCTTCTGGGACCAAAAAACATCTATCTGTGTCAAAGCAAGACCAATGTTATCCAGTTCGGCGATTTTGGCCCCGACCGTCCTGTTTTTAGTTAGCGTGTGTGCGTGCGTGTAAGCGTGACCCGAGAGGCAGGGCGAGCGCACGCGTGCCTCAGCGTGAGCGAGCGCCGCGCTTGGGACTCACTGAAGGTCTTGCTGATGTCGGACACGGCCTTGAAGACGCGGTCGGAGAAGTTGACCTTGACCTTCATGTGCTTCATGTTGGGCAGCTGCAGCCGCAGCAGCTTGTGCTGCGGCGTGAAGAGCAGCCGCGCGTCCGCCTGGATGCCGTACTTGTCCAGCGTCCAGTGGGTCTTCAGCAGCCACGTCTTCTTCTTCTCCCACCACAGGGCGTGGTCGGACCAGTCCTTCTTCACGTCTGCGGAGGGGAGAGCGGGGGAGGCAGGGAGAGAGGGAAGGAGAGTTGGTTAGACTATTGTTTTATTTACACACACACGCGCAGAAGGGCTTAAAGTTCGAGGGGTTGGGGATGGCAGGGGATTCTTGGGGCGTTTGAGGGGACGGGAGAAGGGGAACTGAGAGAATGGAGGAAGGGAGGGTGTGAACGAGGCTGCCGTTTGCGTGACACCGCAAGGATTTCAGGTTCAGATCAGGTTCCCTTTGTTCCAGAGTCACGCTGTGATCCCTTCTAACTCTCAGACATGAGTTAACCCACCCCCCCGCCTCCCCCCCCCCCACACACACACACACACACTACCTAAGCACCTCAACACTAGAGAAGGACCTGGGGTCACTGTGTGTGTAAGTGTGTGTGTACATGAGTTTAACAGTAAACGTGGAAGTGGAAGTGTTTGAGTATGAGTGCCACTGTCGAAGTGTGTTTGTGTGTTTCTGAGGGGACTTCAGAGAGAAGGTGAAAGCCCCAGGGATCTGAGGGAAGTGGAAGCAGCTGCCTGGAGGATTACCTGGGCCTCAGCACCACGAGGGCTACAGAGGTGACAGAGGCCTTGTGCCTGAGACAGAGCTGGGCTTCATCTCCAGGCTGAGCCGGCAGAGACAGGTTCTGATCCCATCGACTCGGCAGAGAGACAGGTTCTGATCCCTTCGACTCAGCAGAGACAGGCTCTGATCCCAAAGACTCAGCAGAGAGACAGGTTCTGATCCCAAAGACTAAGCAGAGAGACAGGCTCTGATCCCGTTGACTCAGCAGAGACACAGGTTCTGATCCCATCCACTCAGCAGAGAGACAGGTTCTGATCCTGTTGACTCAGCAGAGAGACAGGCTCTGATCCCGTTGACTCAGCAGAGAGACAGGTTCTGATCCCGTCGACTCAGCAGAGACACAGGTTCTGATCCCTTAGACTCAGCAGAGAGACAGGTTCAGATCCCGTCGACTCAGCAGAGAGACAGGCTCTGATCCCAAAGACTCAGCAGAGAGAAAGGTTCAGATCCCATACACTCAGCAGAGAGACATGTTCTGATCCCGTCGACTCAGCAGAGACACAGGTTCTGATCCCGTCGACTCAGTAGAGAGACAGGTTCAGATCCCGTCGACTCAGCAGAGAGACAGGCTCTGATCCCAAAGACTCAGCAGAGAGAGAGGTTCTGATCCCATACACTCAGCAGAGAGACAGGTTCTGATCCCAAAGACTTGGCAGAGAGACAGGTTCTGATCCCAAAGACTCAGCAGAGATTTCAACGTCATCGCACAGAGAAGAGTTGCAAACTTGGAGACTGACCTGTCACAATAGACATCCACCCTGTCCTATCTGCAGGTCACACTCACCACAGAGCACAGCGCGACCTTCTGATAAAGAACGAATTGGCGGGTCAACTACTTCAAGGTCAAGTGTTTATAGAATTTGTCACAGAGCGCTCTGACATCAAACAGCTGAAAGGGCGTGCGCGCGCGTGCTTTTCTGACAATGACATAATCAGTGTGCGGTAAATACAATTCGGAGAAGCCTGACTGGAGGGTGTATTATTTGAGCTGTGCATCACTGGATGTTCCCCCTCAGCGATGATGTCACTGTTCCGGCATGCGTCCAGGAAGGCACTTCCCTGAGCGGTGTCCTGTTTCCTTCCCTCCTTCTTTCTCCCTCTCTCTCCCCCTCTCCTATCCCCCTCTTCTCCTCCTCCGTCATTGATTCAGCCTATCAAACGTTTGTGGGGGCGTCATTCGCGCCCCCACCCCCTTCGACCGTCTACGCTGGTAACATTTCTAGAACGCTGCGTCATGGACCCATATTTCCTGGGACTGCGATGGAGAAACTCCTCATTAACCCTTGTGTTCTCTTCGGGTCATTCTGACCCATCAGTCATTGTTACCCACCGTCGTATTGTGACAACTTTACCGCATACAAAAACAAAGTGAAGCATTTTCTTTTAACCGTCGGGCTGTCTCAGACCCTCCACATTGCGAAGGTTAAAAGAAAATGATTTTTATTTGTTTTTGTATTGGGTAAAATTGGGTAAACACAACGATGGTTCGTTATGAACCTTTGGGTCATGTGACCCGAAGGCAGCACAAGGGTTAAGCTTTTTAGCTGAATCCCTCCTCGCTGTCTGATACAGACAGACAAAGCCTACAATGTTCCAAGGCCATAGCCTGTCAATGGAAATGTTTAATATTCCTATTAGCTCCCTGGCTAAATGGTCCATCAGTGGATCCATCATCTGGTCAGTGAACCACAGAGCTGGAAAGCCTCTCAGACACAATGGACGGCCATTACTCTCCTACGCAAGCTAAGTGGCTAGCAGCGTTTAGCAGTACTGCACCCAGACTAAAGCCAGTTCGGTCCTATCTGGATATTACAGTTTTTCTCAATTGCTAAGACACATTTCTTGAATGTGTACTGTGTTTTCTCCAAACTCTAAACACACATCTTCATACTTACACTGTTTTGGCCAAACCCTTGACTTTTGACCCAAAATCAAACACTGTAGTCAAAACCATATTATCTGTCGTATAAACCTAACTTTGCATTCAAAATACACACAAAGTCCTGACAAAGTCAAATAAATTCAACCTTCTGAATACCCTTTAGACACTGCTGGGAGGAATTGAAAACACTATTATAAAAAGGTTTTCAAGAACCATTGACTATAACGTGTCCCTGAATTTTAGATATGTTCCACCTCATGAGTTTGACATGATGTAAATCATAAAACTCACAATTACTGCAATTGTCCTTCTTACAGGCTGTTTATTTTCTATTATACAGCAATTGCATTTTGAGCTCTTGTTACTGTAGTAGTCACAGTATACAAATAGTAGTACTGTTAGTCAACAAAACAAATGTATTGCTGTAAATTGTAATTTGGGGAACAAAGGCTAAGAAAACAAGGAAATAAACAAATCATCATAGGGATTTCTGTCATAGTGTGGCATGGATCTCATTTGAGATTGTTGTTCTTCTTCCTCTTCCTCTGCCTCTTCCTCTCCCTTGTCCACCTCCTCTCATTTGGACAATTCTTCCTTTTCTTCTGATATTTTCATCCATGATTTCAAAGTACAGATGAGCTTACCTTTGTATTCATTCCAAACCCCTGATTGCTTGTTGAGTATATTTGCTTGTTAGTGGTTACACATGGATAATTGGTTGGTAAGGGTGTTTGAATTGCGCTGTTTTGGGTTTACTTATCAAATGGCAGTGTTTTCTGAATGACATAATGGTGATAATTGTGTCTTAAAGTAAGAGGTGTGTTTAGACTTTTGCAAAGAAGTGTGAATGAACCTGAGAAATGTGTCAAAAAGGGTAAATTGTGTTTAAAGATTGGGGTACATGGTCTTTCTGCTGGGATTTGGCAAAATGGTTTTGTGGGGATGGCTTACACATACCATTTTTGTGTCTTAGCAATCGAGAAAAACTGTAAACATTCCCTTGCCCCCCCCCCCCCCCCTCCCCCCTCTCACTTCATAATACTTGAAGGTTTTTATTTTAAGGGCGTCAGATGACGGTTTCGACCATCCTCGCTGTGGTCTTGGAACGCTCATCTGGATTTTCCCCCATCCTACCCTTCCTGTCTATCAGCAGCAGGGCATCATGGCAACTTGAGCTCAGGTGGCCTTCACACACACACACACACACACACACACAGGCATTCAGATGTGTTGTTGACACTCACCCCCTGAGCTCCAACATGTGTGGAAGGAGAGGTGATGACAATGAATAAATGTATGAATGGGTGAATGAATGAGTGACTCCCTGGGATTAGTCAACAACACCACTGTGATTGGCAAGCCAGCCTGGCAGGGGAGAGGGAGAGGCAGAAAGATCACACTGGTTATTAAAGACTGGGGAAAGGTGGATGAGTGAGTGAGTGAGAGATAGACAGAGATGAGAGAGAGAGATAGACAGAGATGAGACAGAAATCACGCAGCAATACATGCAGCTGCCATTGTGAGGACCTGGCCTGGCTGAGTGGAGGCTTGGGGTGGAAGGGGAGTTGTTGTCGTCGGCAGGGGCTGTTTGTCAAGCTGTTACTTTAGAGTGTTTACCTATGGGGGAAAACCTTTGGCACCTAACTGTAAACATTCCAAGCTTTCTCTTTGGGATTGTGCTTGTGTGTGTGTGTGTGTGTGTGTGTGTGTGTGTGAAGACCACTTGGGTACAGTCTACCAGCAGGGGGGCTAGCTGTCAACAGGACATTCTGATGTCTCAGCTGTTGCAAATCATAAAAAAATGCTTCCTTTGGTGAACCGCATGAACCGAGGAGAGAGAGAGAGGAAAGGGTGGGGAAAAAGAGAGGATGGAGAGACTGGAAAGACAGGAGAAAAAGAGATGGAGAAAGGCTAAATCGTAAATAGACTTGTGTGTATCCTCGTCACTTTCTCCTCACAGTGTTCCCCTCCAACCCAGTCATTTGGGCTGTGTGTGCGCCTTGCCAACGACACATTTGGCTGTGCAGATCTTGACCACAGTCAAGATCCAGTGGCTGCTCCTGTGAACTCAAGACTACACACGCACACACACAGGCGTGAACACACACACAGACACATGGACGGAAGCCTCAATCATGGGACAGCGTCCATTTTCCCTCTCGCCGCAACTCCATGGGGCCGTCCTCGAGCTCTGCCCGTCTCCAAACCCCATTGGTCGGAATTCTCCCTGCTGTATTGTGACGTCACGGCGCCGCGCCGCCCTGCTCCAGTAGCTGTCCGTCAAGAGTGCCTCAATAAAAGGCTGGTAATTCAATCTGCAGAGAGGAATGGGGGAGGGGCCCAGGGGGTGGGGTGGGGGGGTGGGGGCTGGTGCAGGGGGCCAATGGCATCTCCCCGCTAAAAATACAGCCTGCCAGGCCTGACGTAATGCAGCCCCCCCCAGATGAAGCTGGAGACTCATCTAAGTAATTGGGTGCATTAAATGCAGTCCCACAGTCCTTGGGAAGAGAGAAAGAGTGTGTGTGAGGGGGGGGGGGGGGGGGAGGGGATGGAAAAGAAGCGAGGGAAACCATGCTTTATGACCTCTGCATGCACGTGTGAGAGAAGATGGGGAGTGTGCGTGCGCGTGTGTGTGTGAGGTGTAGAAGCAGGGCCGTGCATATCCATCCCTCAACTTCCCCTGCTGCATGCGTACTAATGAGCTCTATTCAAATGTGTAAGTGCTGTCAAACGGAGTGCTTCTCATCCACAGTCACGACCAGGGAGCAACAGGACCCTCCTCCCTGTTCGTCAACAGTAAGTACAGCCGCACAACGCACCGGGCTAAACACTCCAAACAGCGACATCAACCACGGCTAAACACCACCACCACATGGGTATGGGGAGAGAGGGATAGCCACGAGAACACTTTAAAAATGAGCCGAGTGGATTCTGCATCGTGCGGTGTTGCGTCTACACTACAGGAGAGAGAAGCTAGCATGGAGGCGGTTGGGGTCATTGGTGTAACTGTCGTTCGACCCCTCTCTCCTCCCTTGCACCCCCGGTCCCCTCGATCCCACTCTCCCCCTCCCCTGCGTCCCTCCCCCCGTCCATGTAGACAGAGGATCTGCAGTGTTTACATTAGGGGACAGTGTTTATGAAGGGCTGTCAGTGGGGGATGGGAGGGTGTGACAGAAGTGAAGGGGGTAGGGTGTGTGTGTGTGTGTGTGTTGGGGGGGGGAGGGGCGGCTCAAAAGGGAGAGGATGACGGGCTTTACGAGCAGAGGACAGCCGAGAAAGAGAGAGAGGACAAAGACAGGGGGGGGGGGGGGGGAGAAGAGAGAGAGACGGAAGGAAGGAAAAAGAAAGAAGGAGAGAGAGGGTGAGGGAGAGAGGGAGAGATGAGCTGTCTGAATGTCACACTGTGTGGATGGCGGTTTACACCTGGCTATAACATCCATAAAGACAATATACAATCTATTTCTACCTGGATTGCTCTTCCTAAACCAATAGCAATAAAGTGAGAAAATACTGCCCAAAGTTAAGCTCAACCGTTTCCATCCATTTACTTAAAAACAATGCGTGCTAAATATGCCTCCCCAATGTGTGTACCTCTATATCTACAGAGGATCTTTCGACAAGCAGTGGTTACTGGTCTGCTGTCAGGCGCTGTATGAGTTTGATATGAGGGGCTATCCAGTATTATTACTGCCAAAAGGACACTGTGAACCTCTTGGGCTGTCCTCGCTGGTGGTCCAGTATCTCCCTGTCTGAGTGGTTCTGTCCTGGATGACAACCAGTGGAACCAGCAACCATGTGTTCCGGGTGCTGGTTATCAACACAACACCTGCATGGCCACATGAACACAAGCACAACGAGATGAGGTTAGGCTGATAAAAATAAATCATTCCACCCTGGGTGCTGCTTGGAGGGCGGGCGTCCGTGTCCGTAGCAACAGCCGTTTGACGCCGCGGGGGGTGGGGGGGGGGGGGCGGGTGGGGGCAGAGAAAGTGTTTTCACTCACAACAAAGACGTGGCTCTTCATATGATTAACCTCCAGCTCTCTGTCTTCCTCCTTCTCTCTCGCTCTCTCTATCACACACTCTCTGCCTTCCCCTCTCTCTGCCTTCCCCTTCATCCTTCCCTCTAGTCATGGCTCTGCTCTTATTTCACACTTCAGTTCTCCCTCTCTCCATTTCCCTCTCAATGACAACATTCCATATCGTCACTCTCCGTGTCCTGACCCCCAGTGCTGGTGTTTAAACAGCCCTCGTGCCTTTGACATGACGGGGGGGGGGGAATGGTCAACATTGACTAGCTGGAGAACGACCGTATCCTCCGACAAGATCTCTGTGTAAACGGGTGCATACTCAAACATCCCACAGACATAGTCCAGTCCAGTCCTGTTAGTATACCCGTGTTCCACATCAGCCAACCTGTACACCCATCAAGCGTTGGCCTAGCTCGTGTGGCCTAGCTCGTGTGGCCTAGCTCGTGTGGCCTAGCTCGTGTGGCCTAGCTCGTGTGGCCTAGCTCGTGTATTCCCCGTCACAACACGCACAGTCGACCGTGCTGATGCCGAGATACCGGGTGTTTAAACACCACTGGGCACGTGCAGGAGAAGAGAACGCATACAGCAGCAGCCGGTAATGATGTTGTGTAAATATCTGCGTGCGTCAAGGGCCGGCTTTTGTTCAAAAGGGACAGGCGTCCGACAGGCTGCCTGACTCGTTTCTCCAGCGAGACACACAAAAGATAATCTGATCAAAACCAAACACATTTCTGTTAGCAGAAAAGGGCCCAAGTCGTGATGGTGCTGCTTAGGACTGAGCCAGTAACACAAACAACATCAGGTGACTGTCAGCTGATCTGCTGCGAGTCTCTCTGTCTCTCTCTCTCTCTCTCTCTCTCTCTCTCTCGCTCTCGCTCTCGCTCTCGCTCTCGCTCTCGCTCTCGCTCTCGCTCTCGCTCTCACTCTCTCTCTCTCTCTCTCTCGGATATCTCCTCCCCCGGTGAGATCTGTGGGTGCAGATCTCTCCCTGATCTCCGATCGTTCTGTTGTGACAGGACACGAGCTGAACAAGGCCAGCTCACATTATTCCCATCTCTGATTCCAGCCAATAGCCAATAAAAGAGAGCTACTGCTTGTGTGTGTGTGTGTGTGTGTGGCATTCAATATGCAGGCCTGTAGGGCCATTACCTGACTCACACAAATAACCTAAACCTTTTAAGGGCTCGGACTCTGGCTGGCCCCATTTGTACTGTTGGGGCCATTAGGGGCTATAGACATGACAGGCACACCGATGGGAGGTCTCACTTACTGCACACGCACACACACACGCACACACACACACGCACACACATGTACACACACACACACACACGTACACACACACACACACACACACACAGGGGACATATCCGGCAGAGGTCAAGGCTGTCGGAGGTCAGAGGCGAGGGACAGACGGGCCGGTATTGATCCTACTGATCTTATTGTCACAAACACACTCAAGCCTTCCGCTGGGACCCATGTAACGAGAGCCTTTACTGGGATAAGACACACATTTGTACATGAAGCTTTTCTACTCCCTCAGAAGCGCTGGTCTTTTCTAGAAGGACTGTGGTGGCCAGCAGCAGTAGGCCCGCTCAGATCGCTTTAGCTCCAGAATTAGGCCCAGCTCTCCCTCTATCCTTTGGGATCCGACCTGGATCGACCTGGTCTGGACCAGGCCCAGACCCAGACCGGTCTGAGACCGCCTGGCTTGTGTGGAACTCCCAAGAGCTCACCTGGGAGCTCTGGTGGATCAGCCTAGAGCTGAGGGAGGGCGGGAGGAGAGTACAGCCTTGTCCAGTCAGGTACACACACACACACACACGTGCACGCGCGCAGTGAACCAAAGCCAAACGGTCAAGCCTGTGTAGTAGTGTCATAGATGTGTCAGAGTGGGCCTGGTATGCTGCCATCTCTTCAACCGTGAGCCTTTACATCAGTAGTCAGGCGGGAGAAGACCAGTGTGTGTGTGAGTGTGTGTGTCTATCATTAGCCGCTGCGCATGAGGCTCAGGCCCCCTGAGGCGTGGCGCGTTTGTATCCATTTGTGTCATGATCCAAACACAGCATAACAACAGGGCCGCCTCAGACCCAGCAGCAGCTCAGATCCACCCTGACGCAGACACAATTACTGGACCTGTAATCACATCACAAGCTCTCTCTCTCTCTCCAGCCTCTCCTCTACTCCACTCTCCTGCTGGCCCAGACCCAGCAGACCACTGGAGCAGAGAGAGAGGGAGAGAAAGAGAGAGAGAGGGGGGGGGGGGGATCGTCCCTTGCTTCCATCCCTCCTTTTATCCACCCGTTCAGGGTTTGGAGATAGGATCCTATCTATATAATCATCTAAGATACAGCCTGGGCTATCTGTCAGTGTGAAAACCAACCCCCCCCCCGACCCCATCAGAACCACCATGGTCCACGCTCCTCATCTCAACACAGACTGGCTGAGAGAGAGGGTCTCTCTGGTGAGGTATTCTGGGGACCATAAGGAGTTCTTACAGCAGCTTCAGTAAGGCCAGACCGCTAGGAACCGTGCCAGGGTCAATATTAGGACAGACTAGTCCTCCTCGCACTGGAGAAACTGACGTTGGTGGCCCACCGCAAGGCTCCGCAACAGGAAGTACGTCAGTAGGCAGACGAGCCACACTGGATGCCGAACAGAAAGGCTTTCCAGTAGTGTTACAGGGAATAGGAAACAACAGCCTTGTTATTCAAGCAGCAGAGGTGCTTTGTGCTAAATGCCACCGTAACACCTTTCCAAACCCAGGGGAGCATTTGAGACGACTGTGGAACACCTACTCAGTCATCTGCCAGATAATGTAAAGGGGCTGCGGTTGGGATTAGCGTTGGAGTCGGACGAGCACAAGGCCACAGAGGGGGAAGCTTCTGGAAATGAATGGAAGGAACCCAAACAATACCGCCCTATCAGCTTACTGCGCCGACCTGCAGGTGTGTGTTGTCGAGAGGGAGGACAATGTGGAGCTGCGACGAAGACGCCCCTTCAGCTCTGCAGGTGACACGCTAGTTTGTAGAGTGAAACCAGGCACAGGATGAGGCAGTGTTAGGGGGTAGGGGAGAGGGGAGAGGAAGAGAGGAGGGGGGGAGAACAAAAACCAGCAGGCTCGTATTCCCAGAGGAGCTGTGAACGTCTTCCCCCCGCTACATAGTTCAGATGACAAACATAACTCATTAAAACACTTGGTTTTGCTGTAAGAGAAAAAACTGTGGAAACCATCGCAAATGTTTAGGGTGATGATTAACGCAAAAGAGAGGTTAAAATGATAACTGGGTCAAGTAAGGAATTTAAATCTGGAAAAATGTCTGATTTTCATTTCGGAAGTGACTGCACTCTCACCACTACTGGAAAACGCCACGTTTTGAGTGACGATAAAAGTCGACCCTGTTGAATGTCAATGTCCATGCATCTGTGTGATTGTGTGATTGCGTGAGCATGGGTGTGCATATGGCCAGCTAAATCACAGCAGGATCTTGCTCCTGTAACAGGAAAGCTCTGGGCTGGGCAGGGCTGCTACTTAGTCTAACTACTTCCTGTAGAGTAGATTACAGCGGCTTGGCCATCGCACTCTCACACTGCCAAGGCAGACCATCGCTCTCCACCAAAGCTAGCTGGTCACCGAGCAGCACCAAGACGGCTGCTCTGCGTTTCCTGGCAACATGATGGTTGAGATGAGATGAATATGCCCAAGCAACAATGAGAGTAATATATATGAGAGGATGTCATATCAAGCCCTATCTCCGGATGGAAGCTACAGGGATATATTGACGTACAAGCTATTCAGCACATAGCCTGCAAAGGAAAGCTTAATCTCATCTCCTCATCTCGCGCCATGCAGGATCTAAAGAGCCTCGCTTGGACCCCGCACAAAGTCCTTCTGAAAATCCCCCGAAGGGTCAGAGAGGGAGGGAGCCGCAGAGAAGAGAAAGAAAAAAACACAGGAAGTCTGACATCCTGTGCTAAATGGCGTCTGTTTCCTTGCGAATCCCCCCCCCCCCTCCATTGTCAGAACCGGGTCATCTTCCTCTGGTCACCGCTACCTTCCACAACCTCCTCGTAAACACAGGCTACCAAGATATAACACCTCTAACACAGCCATTGATGAAACGGCAGCTCACATTCAAACATCTCACTCGGGCTAGGAGAGTCCCGCCCCTTGTGAGGTAAGATACCATTATATTTTGCAATGGAGAATGCTGACAGATCATAATCGTCAAGTAATCCAATATTCAGAAAAAGGTTCATTTCAGAGCATCCCTGTTATCAGACACTAGTGTCCATTGGGACTTTGTCATTAAAAGTAACAGGGCTACTACAACTGACTCATTTAACATGTGGCCTGTAAAACCAACCCCTCCAAATCATAGATGAAAATGTCCTAAAACAACCACCATGGAAAACATTACTCAAACAGAAGTTCTTAATACACACATTTTCCGAAAAAGGGGTCAACATGGGCAGAATAAAAATAGAGAGAGAGAGGCAGGCAGCAGAATATTCAGGGATGACGGAGGGGTCCAGAGAACATGCCAAACCCTGGAAGTCATTTCCTGCTCTGTGAAAGACTTTTATGGAATTCTAGTGCCCTGACCTACGTCACAGGGACCAGGAGCCTGAACCCTCCCCCTCTCCCCCCTACCCCATCACCCTCTCTCCACCCTCCCCTCCCCAGGCTCCACCACTCCTGTTCCCTCCGCTCCGGACCAACGCCACACCTCCCTCCTCTCACTCTGCCTCAGCTGAAGCTAAGCAGACCCATCTCTCCACCCAGGGCAGATACTGGAGCATAAACCCAGCCACATGTATGGCACGGCTCCCTCCCTCATAGACCGTCCCGACCCTCCACTGAGACTGCACCCGAAACGGTCAACTTGATTTAAAACGTACAGATTGACGACAACAGAAGACTCCCCTCTCTCTGCTGGCCTCTCTCATTCACCGCCAACGCTCATTTCCTCTCCGCTCTAATCGCGGATGTTTGGTTTTTCTAACAAACCCTATTCCTGGAGGCCGCACGGTCTGTCCAAGGGTTTATACAGACAAGCAGTCAGTTTTAGGGAACACAAACAGAATCTGTGGTTCTGGAACCCTATTGGTGCTCCTGAATCTCATAAACCCGCAAGGCTAATGTTGTCAGCACCGATGTTGGCTTGCCGGACGTCAGTCCCGGCGGAGAGAGCTATATGGGAGTGCGCTTTTAGCAGAGAACAACAAAGTGATATCCCGAAGCAGACCCAAACATAAGTAATGGGGGATGAATAGATCATAGGTGAGGGGATGGAGAAGGGAGACACTGGGGCAGGGAGGGGTTTTCAATCAGCAGCCCCTAAATAGAGCTCTCCTGGGGAGCCGCGGGAGGCGGAGATGGGCACTGTGTCGGCCGGGATCGATAGCTAAGTGCTTTCCTGGCATTTACCTATTTCATCCAGAAAAGCTCTCTCTGAACCTGACATGCGGAGGGGAGACCCAGAGCTCACTGTTGGAGGGAACGACCAGGGATGATGTTCAAAACACACACATACACGAACGCACACAGTTGTACCCTCCCTGCAAGACATTCAGGTTTTTCCATGGTTGGGTAAGCATTACATCTAATGGTGACAATCTCATCATATCAATGCAAACCTGCTGATACTGTATACTGACTATCCCCAAATGGCACAAAATACTCACACACACACACGAGAAGGCAACAAGACTTCTTTGTAAGACTGTACAAGATCTAGAGCGGAGGCTGTGATTAGCTGTGAAGCCACAATGAGAGGCCCCAGACTCCTGGTCTTAATTTGGAGATTGTGACACTACGCAGTGAGAGGAATGTAACAGGCTGTCCCCTTGACAGAGACAGAGAATGTGTGTGTGTGTCTGTCATTGCAACAGGGTGTCCTTTAGTTGGGCACAGAGGACAAGCGTGCCAGAAGTACATGTCCCCCGGCCCCTGTAACGAATAGCTAGTGTGCCTGTGTGTGTGTGTGTGTGTGACAGCGGCAATTAAAATCCCTTAAAAAACTGAAAAAAGGAGGCCACTCTATACAAAACAACCATCAGACCCCTCATGCAACCAATCAGCGCTTCACCCTGTGCACACGTGACCACAGCACTTGACAGCGGTTCTACAAGGCCAGTTCCACCCCTGGCCAACACCATCGCCAAGCGGAGCGGGAGGCCATGGAAGAGGGCCACTTAACAGCTGAGAGAAAAGGAGGAAAGAAAGGACCTGCTTACACAATGAACCACGGAGGCTTGTCCCACACTGCAACAGTGAGAGGGTGTCACATGAGAAGGGCTTGCCCGCCACTGGCCAATATTTATAATAATGCATGCCCATAAATAGAGCAATAAAAGTCCTGGCAGAAGTCCTGGAATCCTTTCACATGCCACTTCTAATGATTGCAGATGGAGATGGATCTCTCTCTCTCTCTCTCTCTCTCTCTCTCTCTCTCTCTCTCTCTCTCTCTCTCTCTCTCTCTCTCTCTCTCTCTCTCTCTCTCTCTCTCTCTCTCTCTCTCTCTCTCTCTCTCTCTCTCTCTCTCTCTCTCTCTCTCTCTCTCTCTCTCTCTCTCTCTCTCTCTCTCTCTCTCTATCTCTCTCTCTCTCTCACTCTCTCTCTCTCTCTCTCTCTCTCTCTCTCTCTCTCTCTCTCTCTCTCTCTCTCTTCTCTCTCTCTTCTCTCTCTCTCTCTCTCTCTCTCTCTCTCTCTCTCTCTCTCTCTCTCTCTCTCTCCTCTCTCTCTCTCTCTCTCTCTCTCTCTCTCTCTCTCTCTCTCCATGTGAGAAGTCTAAGGGGAGAGTGGGTTAATCATACTACTGAATGGAAAACGGCTTAACCAGACCTTAGCATATACTGTAACTATTATGCGTTCTGATAGCAAACAGCACAGCCAACCAGCCACAATCAGGACCGTCACGCCTGGTGAAGCTACCAGACTGAGAACTGAGAGATAAGCAGATGATATATCTCACTAAAATGTAGGCAACGAGGAGACGGCCCAGAGATTGGAGGCCGGGGTTGTGCTCCAGATGATGCTTGAGATGGCCAGTGGTGATCCACCTTCACTTGAACCGTGTCCTGACAGCAACCGCCTGAGGACATCCGCATCTCAGTCCTCTGGAACCTTCCAAGCATCTTAGTGGGACTGTTAGCATCCCAATGGTTTGATACTAACATGCCAATTTCAAAACTGCGCCCCGAACATTTCTGTTTTGAACAGTCGATAACTGAACAGTTGTTCCACAGACACACACACACACCAACAATGCATAAGGCTGTGCCTTCATGCGCTGGTGGGCGGAGGTGCTCCGTCCACATTCACGTCCTCCCACAAGCGCTGTTACAGCCGTGAGGAGCCTGCTCCAGACACACAACAGTCAGCCACACAGAACAAAGGCCTCAATTATGTGGAGCTTTAACAGGAGGGCTAAAAACAGGCCCATGGGCCCACGAATCAAACCGAGGAGCGACGCAGGAAGGAATGCCGGGTATTCAGGCGCCATCGGAACAACCAATGTCCCTCCTAAAATGCCCCGTCGCCCGGTGAACCCTCTCCGCCGTGAAACGGGCCAGTGTTCCACATGCCGAGAGCAGACAGAAGGCTCTATGTCCTCTCGCTCGCACTCAGGACGACGTGAAGTGCACAATGCAGTTGAAAGGGGGTTGCATGTATGGAGTTGAATAGAGAGGGGCTGTCTGCAAGGCTTGGCGTCCATATCATGAAGCGTGAGTGTATTCTCCAACAAGTATGGAGGCTACTTTTCCTCAAGCCAGCTGTGCACTTGTTAACGGACAGCCACAATCAGTGACAGTTAGTAGTGTTTACATAGGTGGAATGCCAGTTGGCAGTGGAGTTACAATGTAGCAAAGAAAGGAATTTACTGCCTCACAAATATGACCAGATAACAGCCACAGTCACTCACAGAATGAAGCTTCCACATACAGAGCAGGGACAGGGTCAAGGAAAGTCCACCAGACTTTAATTTCGCTTCATAGAACATCTTTAGATGTCCCTACCAAGTTTTTCCACCAGTTTGAGCATGACTCCGCCGATATGGATCTCCCCGGTGACCCTCAGAGACACGTCCCGGTGGAGGTCCGTCACGTGCATCTTCAGTTCCCACGTTCCGTCGGCATAGCAGCCATCGGGCATCCGAATACCGTCCAGCGCCATCCTGAAACAAACAGCTACAATCAGGCCATACTGCCCTACTTCTATTACACTTTACACCGGTGGGGTACTCAACCCTGATAACGTGCTTCCTAAAGCGAGGGTTACTGACTGCTGTGTCATTCATAATCTTATGTCAATTTCATTGGCCTTTTTTGGAACGTATAAAAACGAGACAACCCAGCTATCAAAATAGTGTTCATGATCCTGATCATGGTAGGCTATTCCTTAAATAGTTAATCTTACAATATCACTCAAAAGCAGGTCATTCCACCCACTTTGGATGAATAAATGTGGTGAGTCAATCAATAATGACTTCTGAACAAAGGATTAAGCTTATTTGTATTTCCACATGTTAAATGAGCCTACTTTTCGTTTGCACATTCACCTGCTTTAACTAACGGTAAATACATTCTGGCAAATAGGCAGTAAAGTTGATTACGTAAGCAGACTCGCTCACAAACGGTGAGTACACAGTCGGTCATTCAGGGCAAACTTACTTGAAATAGTGCGCTGCTACTACCAAAAGTATAATGCGTGGAATGGTGGGTATTCAATATGTATATTTTGATGTATGATCATGTGCGCGCGCCAGCCACAGACAAAACGCAATGTTTTCATTTCCCAAGCGCATATGCGCAAAGAACAGACTATGGTTATTGAGCTTCGAGGACGAAAATTTGAGCTATATTTGTCCACTCACCTTTACAAACGCACCAACCCAAGTCCAAAAAGCCACTAAAACTTCCGACGTTTCTGTATTAAATAAGTTTTCTCGCTTTGTCTCATGTATTTTGGGTAGGTCAAAGACTAAATCCAAATGAACTCGTTCAAGTGAAGTATCCCAAACTGTTTCCTCAGGGTTCCGCTAATGGAGTCCAGCCGTCTCTTTCTCTCCCTCCCTCTTTCCAACAGATAACGTCACACTGCTCCAATCCGACTTTTCCTTTCCTATCGAGCGGGGCTGTCTCCCCGCTGTTGGACAGTCATACTATAATCCTTACATGTGCACTTTAACGTGAGTCAGGCAGATTTCAAGCAATGCAATTTGTGTTCTAATATCCCCGTGTTCCTTTGTTTGTGGCCGGGTTCTTATTGACACTCGGCTAGAGTTTGAACTCTATCCCTGTCGCGCTCTACGACAATCAGGTCACATTTGGCACATGTTTTGTATTTAAAATAGGACTTATCCGTTTCATAGAAAACTTTCACTTTAACTAATCCTTTTGAGGAAAATTCAACAGTTTGTTGAGTTAGGGAGCAAGGGCATAAAGACCGCTGCTGATGCCTTTTATGGAAATGTACGGAGCTTGCAGAGGCACATCCGGGGACCGTTATGGGGGTCTTCGCCTCGGGAATTACTCACATTCGCTCATTTTAGAAACCCAACTTTTTCACATTTTAGTTGGGGTGTCTCAAATCAAGTCACCCAGTGTAATAGTCACATTATGTCCGCCTGTTGCCAGTGTGTTTTTGCTTGGTTGTTTCCCCCCCACTTTACCCACCCATCCCTTTCTCTCTGCTTTAGAATATTTTAAGAAACTGTTAGGATGGCAAAATAAATCCATGCAAGAAATTCATCAAATGAGAAGCCTTTTTACTCTTATAACTAAATGTATTCACCGTGGGTCTGAGTCAGCAACTGTGTAAGTGCTTCAACAAGCAAGAGATGCAGATGCATGGCCATTATGTCTGTAAAGAGAGTACACATATTTATCATCACTCACTGTAAACAAATGAATGCCATGTCATCAATGTGTGGAATGTCACAGCTTTATTCACACTGAGCAACAGCAGTTAGCCCAGAGAGCTTTCTCCATCCTCTCCCATCTCCCCCACTGCAGATCGATGATATAGTGTGTTTATGTGTATTTCAAACCATACAAATGGCTAGTTTGGCACAGATGCTGCTGTCTTTTCTTTCCATTGCATCTGCTCTTCTGCACAGCAGCACGCACAAATTCCCCGTCCAAGTGGTCGGCGGTGAGGCATGAATCATCAGGGTTCTTGGCTCACCCCCTGCTGCTGCACTCACTAGCCCTAGCCTCAGCCCCAGCTTCAGACAAATGGTACTCCAAACCCTGCTTCAGCCCTAACCCTGCCTCAAACCAGCCTCAGCCCTAACCCTGCCTCAAACCAGCCTCAGCCCTAACCCTGCCTCAAACCAGCCTCAGCCCGAACCCTGCCTCAAACCAGCCTCAGCCCTAATCCTGCCTCAAACCAGCCTCAGCCCTAACCCTGCTTCAAACCAGCCTCAGCCCGAACCCTGGCTCAAACCAGCCTCAGCCCTAACCCTGGCTCAAACCAGCCTCAGCCCTAACCCTGCCCCAGATCCAACCTCAGCCCTAACCCTGCCCCAGATCCAACCTCAGCCCTAACCCTGCCACAGACCCAGCCTCAGTGGTTTTTAAGTCCAACCCCTGATCTAACTTCAGATCAAACCCTTCTTCAACTCAAGCCCAAATCCTAAACCCAGTCTCAAACGCTGTCTTTACCTCCAACTCCATCCTTGACCCGGCCCAAGCCCTTGCTCAGACAACACCGCTAAACTCAAACCCTCAGCCCTTGCTTTAAACTCAGTCTTCAACTCCAGCCCTAGCCCAAGCTCTGGAATTTGGGCTTTTGACTATGGTCTGCATCAAAGCGATTTATAACCTACTCCCTGCTGCTCCGACCCCCGTGTCAGTGTCTGGCAGCCAACACATTGCCTTTTATAGGCTCTGTTTTAATTGCAGAGTAAACAGTGCAGTCAGATGCAGTGCAGGAGTGCAGTTGGACTGAGAGGCTGCTAGTGACCCTATAAGAGGATCCAGATCCAGACTTCTGCTCAGGCCATGGTGTATTAGAGAGAGACAGAGAGAAAAAAGGGAGAGTAGAGATAGAAAAAGGAGAGATTGAGGAGAGTGAGGAGAAGAGAGAGAGGCGGCACTGGTGACAGTGCCGCCAATGACAGTTTCAATGAACTCCAGACAATTGATTACTCTCTAATTGAGTGAGTTCTGAAGAAGGGGAGTGGCAGTATTTCACATGACTTCAATGTCACTTATACAGTTCCAGCTTTAATAGGAATGCAGTGGTAGCCTAGTTACTGACTGTCAGATGATAATTCTGGACAGTGGAGGGACGTGGATGTGGAAATGGGGTCTCCCAGGAACAGATGGTCAACGGGGGCCATTGTTTGGCTTTTTATTGTCAACAGGTCATTGCCACCTAGTGGAGAAAAACTAAACTGCAGTCTGTCAATACAATTCAGTCCCCATTTAACAGAGCACATCTGAGTATGTGTTGAGAATTGCAGCACTGGTTGAACTACATTCAAGTCCAGCTACTAACCTACAACAGGGCCACGGATCAGCATTCAATACAGGGAGTCCACACAAAGCACTATTCATAAGCAATCCATCAGCTGTGGCTGTCTGGATAAATCAAATAAAAAGCCAGTGTGTGACCCTTTGGAAAGAATTCCTTCTAAGGTTCAGACCAACACACACCACTATTGTGCTCTGTACATTTCCAGGAGTGTGATAGGGGAGATCTCTTGTGTCTTAATAAGCAGAGGATGTCTTTCTTCCAAACATCCACCCACACGTTTCAGCACCCCTTGTCCAGACAGACTGCCCAGACACCAGACTTGTGTTGACATCATCCTTGGGACCTTGACAGACTAAGTTAGGAATAGCAGATGTAAGAAAGAAAAGAAGAATACAGTCATTGTATGCAAAAAAAGAATATTTTTATTAAAAGGAAATAAATACATTTGTTCCGGATGGCAGTTTAAATCCGTTACAGGCATGGGTTATTGCACAGCTTTGGGGACAGCCAATCACTTTCCAGCATACATCATTTCAGAGTTGAAGTAACAGTCATGTTGGTAATAAAAAGGTTCTTTCAACTTAGAGACACAGACACTCCTTGATGAAATAAACTAGTTCACATCACCTGAAGGACAGGAGGCCGCTTCCAAGAGTGACCCATCACGCTTTGAAAACAACTTTGACAGCTCGGTGAAAACAAACCATATACAGATCTGGAACAGCCCTTCTGCTTGGCCTTCCCTGTGGCTTACGGCCCACCATCAGCCCCAATGATACAACCACAAGTGTGACGACACACCCTCCCCCTGGTGTTTGAGAACGCCTCCCTAGATACACCACATGGCCTCACCACTGAGAACACAGGCTGATAAGAAACAACACAAAAACGTCACAAAAAAAGTGACTATCAAGCTGTGCATGAACACAGTTGTCATTCTATTCTCAGCGTTGTGGAGATGATCTGGTTTTCTAATTGCGTCCTGAGAAACTCCACCCACACATTTCCAACCCCACCACCACACTGACATGCCGACGCAACAGTGGAGCTTATTTTCAAATTCTTCAAAATACAACAGCAACAGAAGCGTTGCTAACCTCCCTCGGTGACACACCGGGGCTGTGTTCCAATCCTGTAGGAATGGGACGCCTTCCATTAGGTAAGCCCTGATCTAACATGATCTCATAGGTGAAAGCATGCGCTTCCCATTGCAGCTGTTACCAATTGAACCATAGCCAGATCAGTGTAATCTCCAGGAAAGGATGGAGGGTGTGCAAGGAATTCTACACAGGTCCCAAGCCTACACACTCAGCAAGGGTTTGTTTTTTTAGGTCCATGTGTGTTAGAATAGAGGCACTGTCTATTGCCTCTCTTTGACTGTCGTCCAGTTGTAGCACCCCCTCGGAGAAACTAAGAAAGGACACAAAGCATTAATGTCTAAAAGCAGATCTGTGCAATTCATAGCATTAGAGAAATATATGCAAGGTCCACCTGCATTCATGTCCTTACATACACGTAGCCTATTCACTCAATCATGGGTTCAGAACAACTCTAATCTTAGTTCTCTGGTCCTCTTAACATCCTAGTCTTCGTTCTTTTAGATAGTTAGACCTTCTTCCCTCACACACCTACATGCATCTGCCATGATCCCCAACCAGTTTAATCCATGATCAATCCCTGGAGTATCTGTAGTAAGGGGACCTTGGTAAAGCCCTTAGCTTAGTTTGCAGCTGTTAGCAGGTGTTTGTGTCACAGCAAATGAAACAACCATCTTTTACAACCACAAACGACAAAGCAGAAATTAGACACACATCTGTCTGGAGGAAACTCAACTTTGCCAAGACATATTCTGAAAAATCAGTAATTCGAGGTTAGTTCCATTTTTCATTCTACAAAACTATACATTTATAGTTGTCAGGTGACAAGTGTTGGCACTCTTTCTACCATGCCTCATATACATTTATTTTCCATGAAAAGAAACCAACGATCCCCATGCAAAACCATACAGGCATTGTGTTTCTCTTTCGTCAGCCATAAACAAATTCACATATTTTGCATATCTTGCCTGGATGTTACCCAGCGGATTGTCCTTTTGGACTAGAGTTTAAAGCTGACTTCAGAACAGCTCAAAGATCTTCTACAAGATTAAAAATGCCCTAGTAACTTCTAATGCTCAGTCAGTCTAACTTAGCCACTATGTAGCAACGCAGCAGGCTAAAGACTAAGATGTTTGGCCACCTGTTGGAATCCTGTCGCTCACACAAAAAGAGATTTACAAAAATAATGATACATCTTCTCTACGCATTAGTAATCAGGGTATCCATGTAAACGTGTTAGTGCCTGCAGGTTCGCTGAGGTCCCACGAGCTTCGAGAAGCTTCTCTCCGAGAAGCAGGAAAAGTCAGAGAGTTCAGCTGAGAGTCGAAGCTCTTGAGTGACAGCTCCCCCGTCCAATGACTTAAATGTCAATAATGTCCATCTGTTTCGATTGGACGCTTAAATTGCATAAACTACAAACTTGACGTACAGGAAAGGGCTTTATCTGCTTTGGGTTACTACACGGCTGTATATGTTGAACATGACATTGTTGGAGAATCCCAACAGTTGTGTCACATACTGAGGTGGGCAGCAAGCGAAATGAATCCTTTCACCAAGCTTGAGCACCACATAGATGTCTGTACAGGGTCTAAAACCCAAGGTGAAACATCAGGTGAGCTTTAGATTGATGCCACTGTTTTACCTGGGGCCAGAGAGACCATCCAATTTAGCTGACATTGACCACAATCCGGCTGGGAGAGAGAAGACATGGTGGAAGGATATACTGCTGTCGAATCGTCGATACTAATAATTATGGTTATTTTTTCCTTTTCTTTTAGTACACCGTGTTAAAATGGTGGAGTGCTAAAAAGAGAGGTATTGTCCTCACAGAATAAAAAAATGAAATATTTTGAATCATAGCTAAATAAAAAAAAAATATTCAAAATTCTTTTGAAAGGGAAATATATTAACATTCAACTACATAAATAATATTTTGACCCCTTTAGGAAATTGCATTGAGTTTTGCTTGGTAATGTTGAGATGCAAAGGTCGTTAAAGAGAGAGGCAGAGAGTTCTAGACAGGGAAATAGAGAGAAAGAAGAAAAAGAGAGATAGCAAGAGAGGAAGAGAAGTTACACTGGAAGGTGCAAGCTTGTGCATCACACAAGCTCCGTTACGCAGAGCCTATGGGAGAGACAGAGATGGGAGTTTGGGTCTGGGCTGAACTTCTTTCTCCTGCCTCTAGGAGGAGCCCTAGACCCCCAGGTTTGCAGCTGGGTCCCATGCTCCAGAGAGCTTGCTGTGTGGGACCGGTCTCACAGGCACAGGCTGGCCCTCCTTCACCTCCTCGGGGGCCACCAAGTCACCCTCAGGGTGAGCAGACCCCCTCCTACCGAGATACAAGGTCCACGTGTGTTAGCGTAAGTGCAGGTCGAAGTAAGTATAAAAAAGAGTGAGGGAGTTAGAGTCAGAAGCCAGAAAGGTAGCGTTCTGACTGTGTGTGCGCGCGTGTGTGTGCGCGTGCGTTTCAGTAGGTGGTGTGTGTTTATTCGAGCTCGGGGCTGTCCTCCGCGGGCGGGGGCGGGTCCCTCTGCTTGTATATGAAGGTCAGCAGGAAGAGCGCCACGTCGTGCGAGGACCAATAGGCTGTGTGCGAAGTCACGGCTGACCAATAGCGGCTCTCCACAAGGCCCTCCCGGAGCTCAAAGTCGATGCGCCTGTCCAGCTCCACTGTGGGGGCGGAGACAAAAAGAGACTGAGACAGAGCACACAGAACACAGTCCACTTGTGTTGACAGAGGTTTTCTATTCTCACTGCTATAGTACTGTGTGGAGAATAGCCAATGCTCTACGGATGAGCACTATTGTGATGTGGGTGAAACATTTTCTGTCCTAACACAAGGAATTGACATCTCTTTATATTTCATGTATCATGTACAGTCAATGTGACTGGTGGATATACTGTTCCCCAGCTCTAACCTCAGAAGTATAAAATACTTTCAGGGACAATTTTCCTCAAATTAAAGGCTGCAGCAATGCACCTTCAAAGTTCAAGTTGTTCCGTTTACAAACAAAAAACCAAACATCTAATTTTAGAAAGATTATCTTTGAAGTAAAATTTATTTAAAATAACATGGAGGATCCCCAAGGCCCTTGAGCAACCTGTGTATAACTTTATGGTGATGAGACTTACGTGACGTGTCGGCGATCGTGGAGGTGGACTGGGACATGGAGGAGAGCCCGTTTGCTGATTGGCTGTCCACAGTTCTCTTGGGCTCCTCCCCCTCGGAGGTGGAGCCTCCCTCCACTCCTCCGCACACTGAGGGCTGGCTGCTGGAGCGAGAGAAACGAGAGAACAGGATCTCTCCGATGCCCTTTCCTATACTGGCCGCGCCTGGAGACACGGGAGGAAGAGGAGGAGGAGAGAGGGAGAGGAGGAGAGAGGGAGAGGAGAGGGGGAGAGAGGGAGAGGAAAGGGGGAGAGGAGGAGAGAGGGAGAGGAGAGAGGTAGAGGAGAGAGGGAGAGGAGAGGGGGAGGAGAGAGGTAGAGGAGGAGAGAGGGAGAGGAGAGAGGGAGAGGAGGAGAGAGGGAGGGAGAAGCCGAGGAGACGGGGATGGGAAACAGAGAAAGGGAGAAGAGAGACAGTGATTAACAGACCTGTAGGTGTCCATAAACATTTACATTTAGCAGGCGCTGTTATTCAGAGTGACTTACAGTACGTACAGGGACATTACCCCCGAGGCAAGTAGGGTGAAGTGCCTTGCCCAAGGACACAACATCATTTTGCACGGCCGGGAATCGGACCGGCAAGCTTATGATTAATAGCCCGATTCCTTAACCGCTCAGCCATCTTACCCCCTTGAAACACCATAAACACACTACCACTGCAGCGGGATGGGTTCTTCCCACCACAAGAGGGCAATATTGCCCGCATGAGCTTCTGCCGTCCAGAGCCGAGCAGAATAAGAATGAGGCAGGTACAGAAGGTTCTAGAATTGTAGCTCAGGGTACAGCTGGGCTAATTATAGGCCATGCAAACGTCACCAGACGCCTGCTGTGACGTGCCTTGTTCACCTGCTGTGGCTGTGCTAGCTCACACTGTGCTAGCTCACACTGCGCTGGCTAACGAGGGGACAGGGTCTCGACATGTCTGCGTCATGGGGGGGTGTATGGAGAGGAGGGGGGAGGAGGGGCATGGATTTCACCTGCTGGGCAAGCTAAGCTCAGAGGGAAATGAAATGTGCCCAGTTATGGGCTCCAGAACCCAGTCAGGATCAGAGAGTCAACACAATAAGCAAGCTTTTACTGGGGCTTTGTGTGGAAGCCAAACACTCCTTTCTTTTGCTTTAAAAGATATTTTAGACCCCTTCGATTGTGCCTTAACAGTATGTGTTCTTACAGGAAAATATTTGACTCGCTTTTGTATTCAGAATGTTTGTATTTTATGGCATCGACAGCAGGGATGAAAAGCCCAATCTCTTTGTTTCACAATGTTCCTCTTCGTGGGACGATCAAGTTCCTCTTAATTTCCGAACGAGGCACAGCGAATTACATCAACGTGTCATGAAAACTAAACACCTCGCTCCGGGGGGGGGGGGGGGGGAGGGTGGCTGCTGCCACCTTACCCATGATGCTGGCCTTGCCCAGGTAGGTGATGGACCTTACCCATGATGCTGGCCTTGCCCAGGTAGGTGATGGACCTTACCCATGATGCTGGCCTTGCCCAGGTAGGTGATGGACCTTACCCATGATGCTGGCCTTGCCCAGGTAGGTGATGGACCTTACCCATGATGCTGGCCTTGCCCAGGTAGGTGATGGACCTTACCCATGATGCTGGCCTTGCCCAGGTAGGTGATGGACCTTACCCATGATGCTGGCCTTGCCCAGGTAGGTGATGGACCTTACCCATGATGCTGGCCTTGCCCAGGTAGGTGATGGACCTTACCCATGATGCTGGCCTTGCCCAGGTAGGTGATGGACCTTACCCATGATGCTGGCCTTGCCCAGGTAGGTTATGGAGTCCCCATAGTGCCTGCGGGGCAGGACGGGCGACGTGCTGGGGCTGGGGATGCTCTCCGTGTCCGACGTGGGCTCCTTGGAGGGGTTGAGGAAGGTGGGGCGGATCTGGTCGTAGGGGGTGGGGCTGGTGGCGCTGCACCAGTGGATCTGGACCGGGGAGGTGTTGCTGTAATGCTTCAGGATCAGAGGCTCCAGTCGGTAGGCCTGCAGAGAGGGAGACACACACACACACACGCATAAAGAGGGTCATTTGTGTGTTTGTGCGTGTTAAGAGAGTCTGGCTTCATGATCTTTGTACAGTGTGTGCGTGTGTGTGTCTGTGTGCGCTGGTTGCGGGTGCCCTACCACAGGGTCGGTGGGGTGGAACACATTGAAGAGCTTCTGGCAGATGGCGCGAGGCAGGATGTGGTCCTGGGATCCGCTGGTCCCTGGACGGATCCCTCTAAGGGCCAGGAACACAGCCAGGGGGGAACCCATGCAGAAGAAGTTCTCCACCTGGGGAAGAGAAGGGGGGGGGGGTAACATAAAGAGAGGAAAAGGAGAGATAGCTTGTATCAATACCAGTGGTCTATCTTGTTCATCAGCAACAACAAGTGACTGTCTCCACAGGAGTGTGTCTGGAATGTTCAGACCCCTCTTCAGCTCTGCAGATAAGAGTACCCATGGGCAGAATCGTACCTTGAACCCGAGAGCCGGGGGGGCGGAGGGCTTGGAGGCCTCCAGGCCTTGGAGCTTATCTTCTAGCTCTCGTAGCCTGGGAGGAGAGGAGGCCGACAGACAAATGGACGAGATGACCAGACAGACAGACAGACAGACAGGGGCAGACAGACAGACAGGTCAGGTCACGTGTGACACATTAATAGCTATTAACAGTTGTCTCAATCTTTTCTTTTCACACCATCCATCCACCCACACACACAAACAAAACAAAAGTTAGCTGTTCTATCCTAACGGGGCCCGACGATGCACTCACATTCAAAATCTCTAAACCCTAACCATACACCCCCCCCCCCCCCCTCTCTCCCCCTGTCCCACCTGTTCCTGGTGAGCCTGAGCTGCTCCAGCAGGTGTCTCTCCTCGTAGCTGATCCAGCGCAGGTCCAGCTCCTGCTCCAGGTCCTGGTGCTCCTGCAGACAGAAGCGCACGGGGTCCCAGCCCGTCATGATGTCGAAGGCGATCACGCAGCCCAGCGAGTGGGACACCATGGACACCTTGCCCCCGTTCTTCTCGAACTCGGGGTTCCGCGAGCAGAACAGGGAGTAGAGGCGGTTCAGCTCCTGAGTCAGGCCCTTGGTGATCTGGGGGGGGGGGGGCAAGACATTCAGAGAGGGGGTCATTTTTTTACTGAATGTCGGTTTCAAGGTTTTGCCGTTCCTGGCTAACTTTAAGTGCGTGCATCACCTCGTCGCGGTACAGGGGGCTGGTGTAGTACATGATGTCCATGGCACTGCTGTTCAGAAGGTCCCTCAGTCCTCTCACCTTGTCCGGGGTGATGGAGTCCACCGTGTCTGAGAACACACCCACAACACAACAAGCTCAGTACGATACGACCATAACTCTCTCCCTCACACGCTCCGTCTCTACCACATGCGCTCCGTCTCTACCACACACACGCGCTCCGTCTCTACCACACGCGCTCCGTCTCTACCACACACGCGCTCCGTCTCTACCTCACGCGCTCCGTCTCTACCACACGCGCGCTCCGTCTCTACCACACGCGCTCCGTCTCTACCACACGCGCTCCGTCTCTACCACACGCGCTCCGTCTCTACCACACGCGCTCCGTCTCAACCTCACGCGCTCCGTCTAAACCTCACGCGCTCCGTCTAAACCACACGCGCGCTCCGTCTCTACCACACGCGCTTTGTCTCTACCACATGCGCGCTCCGTCTCTACCACACGCGCTCCGTCTCTACCACACGCGCTCCGTCTACCTCACGCGCTCCGTCTACCTCACGCGCTCCGTCTTTCCCTCACGCGCTCCGTCTCTACCACACGCGCTCCGTCTCTACCTCACGCGCTCCGTCTCTACCTCACGCGCTCCGTCTCTACCACACGCGCTCCGTCTCTACCACACATGCGCTCCGTCTCTACCTCACGCGCTCCGTCTCTACCACACGCGCTCCGTCTCTACCACACGCGCTCCGTCTCTACCACACGCGCTCCGTCTCTACCTCACGCGCTCCGTCTCTACCACACGCGCTCCGTCTCTACCACACGCGCTCCGTCTCTACCTCACGCGCTCCGTCTCTACCACACGCGCGCTCCGTCTCTACCACACGCGCTTTGTCTCTACCACATGCGCGCTCCGTCTCTACCACACACGCTCCGTCTCTACCACACGCGCGCTCCGTCTCTACCACACGCGCTCCGTCTCTACCACACGCGCTTCGTCTCTACCACACACGCACTCCGTCTCTACCACACACGCGCTCCGTCTCTACCACACGCGCTCCGTCTCTACCACACACGCTCTGTGTCTACCACACACGCACAAGCTCACCTCCGTCTAGAGCCAGTTTGGAGCGCCACTCAACGGGCAGAAACTCCACATGCTCCTCCGTGTTCTCGGAAAAGTGCTGCTCCTCCATCTTCCTCACGCCAGCCCTTAGCCTGAACACACACACAATTTATGTATACAGAACCACATTTCACATTTTAATGCACAGCGCATTTTCATGCCAGCACTTAAGTACACAGTCAGAATGAAAAGGTTAAACAGGCCTCGTATGGGTCAGCTAATCATCCTCTACTGCAACCGACATTGTTTGTGCTTCTGTTTTTGTCCCTGTGTGATTACATTAGAATGGAGATGGAAGTAGGTGGAGGAATCAAATGAGGGAGGTGAAGAGAGGAGGAGGGAGATGGGGGAGGTTGTTTTTGAGGGGGTGGCAGTAACCTTTAGGTGAACTGGCCTGTGGCGGCGATGCTAATGAGCCTTCACTCGTTTGCTACGTAGCCACTATAGCCTAGCCTAGCCTAGCGTGGGCTAGGTGCGCTTAGCTTCGGCCCATAGGAATGCCACACTAACGGGCTACATTGCAGCCTAGCGCTGGCTAAATCAACACTGCTACTGCAGGTGAGCTCGTTAACAGTGCCGCCTTTGTGTCTTAACCTAAAGCCCTTCACTTAAGACATTTCAAGAGGATCATACTAAGAAGCGATCCGCTGGATCTGGTTAGATGCATTTAGGTTTCCTGTATTTCAAACATGGGTGTGGAGGAGGAGTGGGGGGAAACAGTCGGCTACAGGGCATACATTTACAGTATGACGGACAGGAGAGTTGGCGCCCTTTTACACGAGAGGCGACAAAAGAATGTGCACGGAGCACTCCCGATGTTTGAAGGGTGGTATGTATCCACTTTCATTGTTTCCACCCCGCTGGCTCTTGGCTTTCGCTTATCTGGTCTGACTTGAGAATGCCTTCCATATGCACCACTGGAATGACATACCAATTGTACATGTGAAAACGCTCACACGTGTACAGATATGCATCGTGAGCAATCACTTCTAGTAGTAAGAGCTCAGAAGTCATGCACGGCCCCTCATAGAAAACAAGGCTTTTGATGTGATGTCTCCTCCCCCGAGTGGTTATAAAGATAAAGCGAGAAAGAGGTCAAGAGAATAAGAAAAGACAGCTGGTTAGGTTAACCAGAGCTGTGATATTTACTCTTTGACGGACTTGCTGTTCCTCGGCCCTGTAATCCAGCGGGCTGCGTGCGGGACTTAGAGGCCTGGCCGCCCTGACCTTGTCTACTTTACCTGCTTAGCTGGCCTAAGCCCCTGGCAGAGAGTTCACACTCGAACCCTCACACACACACACACACACACAGCAACACACTCACACGCTGGATGGGCCAGGGCCAGATAGTACCGCTTTACTTGTACACCAGCCAGGACAAGCCTATATATAGGCCCATAGCAGCGAGAAAACAGTCATTCACAAGCTGTTTAAAGGGGCAGACTAACTATATACAGGTAAAATAACAGTGTGTTTGAAACAAATGTAATTTACCATAATGCTTCCGCTGTCAAATCAATTATCATGAGTCCAAAGACAATTATGACCGAGTGAATATCTTAAGACTCATACAACATGTACTGTCTTGTTTCCGGAGTGTGTGTGTGTGTCTGCACACATCTCGCCCTGTTATTAAGTACGCCCTCGCCAGAACCCAGTGAAGTCCCCAGGCTAAACCAGTCAATTATCCACCACTGAAAGGGTCCGCTCCAAAAGGTCAACCTTTCGAGAAAACAGAGAGAGCGAGAGATGCAGCTGGGCAGAAAGAAGGCATGGATGGATAGATGGATGGATGGATAGATAGATAGATAGATAGATAGATAGATAGATAGAGAGAGAGAGAGAGAGAGAGAGAGAGAGAGAGAGAGAGAGAGAGAGAGAGAGAGAGAGAGAGGGGGGGGGTCAGAGGACAAAGAGCACCCTCACAGGTGGAGCGATGGGAGTCTAAAAACAGACTGCAGACGTCAGAGTGGCTAGCGTCACGAGGGTGTTTGTGTTTGGGGGCAGAGACTAACAGTGGTGTCTGGTCCAACGCCTCTAAATCGCAGACTCAGACGGCATTAACGGGAGCACAATCTCTCTCTATCACAGATGCTTCTCATGCCGTACACTTCCAGTACACTTCCTTTAGCAAGGAGTGAGGAGGGCGGGGCGGAGGTTCTGTTCTGGAGTGTTGTGATGGCCTGTTATTTACAGCCGTGACTTTGCATTCCTTGAACAGTCGAGTGTGCGGCCAACCAGGTAGTCATAAGCAGGGAGACAACAGGTGAGACCGGTGTCTGGTAATAATACCTGACCGATAT
Source organism: Osmerus eperlanus (assembly GCF_963692335.1). Taxonomy (NCBI): domain Eukaryota; kingdom Metazoa; phylum Chordata; class Actinopteri; order Osmeriformes; family Osmeridae; genus Osmerus; species Osmerus eperlanus. The sequence continues at coordinate 8,366,276 of NC_085026.1, read as the reverse complement.
GGTCACATGGTCACTAGGAACAATAACACACAGGCACGCACACGCACTTCATTCCATGACTATTAATGTTTCCATGGCAGAGAACATCAGAGGGCAGTAAACAGAGTGAGTGGATGTGCGCACTTGCTGTCAGCAGTAATACCTTGTCACGACCAACACATGACCACAGCTTAATTGGGAGTCATGTGTTCTTCACATGCCTATACAAAGTTAAAGAAAAAAGAAAAAGAAACACGCACCTACATCCTCGAAACACATAACCAAAACTCCCATGACCCCCACACACACACACACTTACATGCCAGTGTTCTTGATGATGCGCCCCTGGTCCATCTTCTGTCCGATGCCGTGGACCACGAAGACGATGTGTGTGGTCTGGGGGGGCTTGTCCTCCAAGGAGGCCTCCTCCACGTAGCCGCGGTGGAGCCGGGTCCCACTGCTGGACACTGGGGGGAGACACACACATGTCACAGAGCACAGACACAGCACGACAAGAGCCAGAGCACGGCTGCTGTCTGGACAGGGATTTCCCAGCGTAAAGAGATTTGCTCTGGCTACGGGGGTTGTGTGTCGGGGGAGATTGAGATAACTACAGATTCAGATTTTCCTCCTAATCCCCACACACAGGAAATGAAGTGGAGAGCTGGGAAGTTGTAGATCCAGTCAAACGTGATAAACAGACTTCACAATAAAAAAAATTAACGTTACAATTGACTATAACACGGATCCCTAGCCATAGAGGAGTATATCTATGATTATTACCATAGCATGGTTAGGGTTAGAGTTCAGGCTGGAAGGTGTCTGGTTGTGATCTGATTCCAAAATCTGAGTGAGTGTGAGTGAATACGTAAATATGAGTTTGAATGAGTGAGAGAATGAGCGACCGAGAGACGGCTGAGTTGGCGAGAGAGCGAGCGACCCGACCTTTGGAGAAGCCCAGTTTCTGTGTGACGGTGCGCGCGATCTTGGAGGTGGTGGCGTCGCTGTAGAGGTAGACCTCGTCCACGCTGTGCCAGTCCACATGGGTCCTGCTCAGCTTCAGGCTGTGGACGGCTGCAGGACGCAGGGAGGGAGAGAGGGATCAGTGGAGGACAAAGAGGGTTGGGTGGAGAAATGAGGAAACAAAAAGCAGGAACAGAGGGATAGAGGGATGGATGGAGTGAGGGATGAGCCGGTAAAGGAGGAAGTGAAGACAGGGACAACACAGAACGGTGAACCAACACCACATTTCTCGCCTCTATCAGAACAACCAAGACAGCTAGCAATTGTTCTAATCTAGTGCTCGATCAAATGCAAGCGAGAGCATTGATCTCCACTGTCAACAGTGAACACACACACACACACAAACACGACACACACAAACCTGGAATACAAGACACACACACACACACACTCAACACGGCATATTTCCAGTCTTTCTCATCCATCTGCCGTAGGCCTGCGTGCTGGTGGTGACATGCAGCACAACCGGCCCATTGAGGACCGGTGTCTCCGTCTCTGACCGGGCACAGGCATCAGGAGGAGGAAGAGAGCAAACATGGCTGACAGAAAGAGAGGGAGCCAATGAGGACACTCATCACTGAAAACATGAACGATAAATGAAACCGGTTGACTTGGGGGGGGGGGAAGTGTATTTCACTTCCTCAAGTGAAATACAGAGACCCTGGCATCGGTCCAGTGCACTGTCAACCGTCCCCTGCATTGTTGGGAGCCAATCAGGGTGGATTAGGAGGCCAAACAGGGCAAGAAAATTGCTTCAGAGGCCAGCAGGTTCCAGAACTTTCTGTGATTTTCTGGAACGGTAATGGCGTTGACTGGGAAACATGAATAAAAAGTATGCGATGGGACACAACGAACAGGTTTTTCAAGAGCGGACGAGAGCAGACAGCAAAGTGACAGCTATGCTGCCGTGTGTTTTCTCCGATCCTTTCCTGTTTGCGCTGAGCAAGCAGACAGTGATTCAACACCCATCTGTTCGCTTATCTGGTAAACTTGTTTGTCCCTGAGGGCGAGTGACCCAGAGAGAGAGAGAGAGAGAGAGAGATAGAGAGGTGACAGAGAGAGAGAGATGAAAGAGAGAGAGAGATGACAGAGAGAGAGAAAGATGGCAGAGAGAGGGAAAGAGAGGAGGGAGAGAGGGGGAAGGAGAGAAAGAGAGAGAGGGAGAGAGAGAGGAGACGAGGGGCCACTTGACATGAGCTGCACGTCCGACCTCCCTCTCCGCGGCGTCACTCTCTCTCTCTCTCTGAGGGTGTCCTGGTGACTGCTGACACCGCAGCCCGGCCACCTCAACCACACGGGAGCGGCTCCTGCTAGCTTGCTAGCCCTAGCGTCTATCCCACCCCCACTCCTGCCCCATGTTCACCCTCTCATACCTGCCCTCTCTTTCCTTAGTGGTCGGCAGCAAGCGTGCGGGGGGTGAGTCTCAATGGGAGACACATGGTGGTTAGGGCAAAGGGCCTAACAGTCCCTGGCTTAATCTAATCAAGTCGAGGGTGACTGGCTGACTGGCTGAGTAGTGTGGTGGGGGTAGGTAGTGAAGGCCAATCATGGGAGCTCAGGTTCGTGAAACTCCATTAATCTCCCCTCAGCAGCCTAACAAGGGGAAAGTGAATCAGGCCCCAAACAGTGAGAAGGGGATGATGAGCAGGGGTGGGCCGGCTGACTGGAGAAATGAACCCTTCACGTAGGGTCAGTGTTGTGGCTTAAGTGTGAACAAGCGATCCTGGTAACAGTCTAGGATGTAGCTCCCAGTGAAGGAAAAGAGGCAGTTGAAAGTACTGTCCGAAAAGATAGCTGTCAGCTCTGGACAAAATGACTGCCCGTTGAAATCCTTTTACACGAACCTAAAGGGAAAAATCATTTGACCATGCAGTGGGTCCTTCGCTCGATGGTCGAGGTTAGTTAGGCAGTCAGGAGTTCATTTATCATTGCAGTGCTTCAAAGGAACGCCACTCGTGAGAGAAAAACATGCTTCACAACCACTAAAACACTACAGACGACGACAGGGCTCGTCCACAGCAAGGAGGCCGTCTGCTCTACTCATCGGGGGGGAAGGAAGAACGGTCTGAAGCAGCTCCCTCCTCTCTCTCCTCCGCTCCTTCGTATAAGCAACAGGCCTGGCGGGGCTGATTAAATCGTGGTGCATGCCATCACTTGCGCAAGTCCCCCGTGTGAATGTGTCGAAAGGAGAAGGAGTACAAAAGGAGGAGCCCTTTCAGAGTCGTTTCGATGCGCCGGTACGTTCCGAGAGTCCACTGTAAAACAGGATGTCCTGTAACGGCTAAACCGACGTGCCAAAACATTTGAACAGAGGACGCCAGCTTGGCAGGCGTACCAGAGGGCATGTCGTCAATGAGGAAGTGACACTGGCGGCCGTGGTCAGACCCTTCCTGGTTTACAGTGCAAGGCAGCGCTTATCTGCGCCTGGTGGCGAGCAGGGGGGGGGGGGGGGATCAAAGCACGCACAGGATCTAGTCAGTCACAAGAGGTTAAGAGGTTTTACTGGGGGAGATTTCCAACTCTGGCCGAACGGGGGCGGAGGGATGGAGAGAGTGAGATACAGAGAAAGAGACACAGAGAGGGAGAGAAAAATGATCAGGAAGGGAAAGGAAGTAGTAGATGAGGATATCTTGTGTATTTTCCTGGAAGATGGAATGGTGCCACTAAACAGCAAAAGCTCCTTTGCTCAAATTAATTACAGCAGTGTGTCAAAATGGCTCAGTGTTCGACACTCTTAGGTGACAACACGGCTGGCCTGACACACATTACAGCCTTATATCCAGTGAAATACCAAGTCTACTAAAAGCTGCACTGCTTCAGGAGGATCATACGACCTCCAAGAATGGTCCCCCGGAAAAATCCGGAAGACCGCTCTGCTCGGTCTTACAGAGAGAAAGGGGTCTCATCCTCCACAGCCTGGTGGGTTTGGACTGTACAGAGACCAGGGCAGTGGCAGGACAGAGAGCAGGGCAGGGGCAGGACAGGCCAGGACAGGCTGGGACTGCTGCTCTCTGGCTCCTCAGTGGAGCCTCTGTTCTGCCTCTCAACGAGGGCCTTGTTCTGGGGCCTCGAGGGGCAGTGTCAGCTGGGCTAGTAGTGGAGGTTCATTAAGATGTGATCCCACTGCCGGAGTGGGGAGAGAGGCGAGGAGGACGGGAGGAGAGAGGGAGGGATGGGAGAGGGAAGAGAGGGAGATGAAGGAGGAGAGGGTCTCTGACCCTTTGAAATATCAGTAGAAGACAGAGGGCCTTGAAGGGGAAGGAGAAAGAGGAGAAAAAAAAAGGGAGGGAGAAAGAGAGAGCGAAGAAGAAGAGGAGGGAGAAGTGGCTAACCCTAGCAGGATTGCGAGGGTTAGCCACAGGATTGGTCCTCCTAACAGACAGACTGGAGGGAGTCCTCAAATAGAGCAGCAGCGACAAACTGGGGCCCACAGAAGGGAGGTCTGAACCAGTAGGCCCAGTGTCTACAGGAAGTATAAGGGAAGTACTAGAACTCTCTGTTGTACTGGAACCAAGTCCAACCGAGTCTGGGTCTCGGGAACAGCTGGGCGAGCCAGAGAGAGAGAGAGAGAGAGAGAGAGAGAGAGAGAGAGAGAGAGAGAGAGAGAGAGAGAGAGAGAGAGAGAGAGTGAGAAAAAGAGGGAGAGAGGGATCAAGTTCAATTCAAAGCAAGGTTCTACGCTGGGGGGGGGGGGGGTTGGGGGAAGGCGGGGGGAGCTGCAGCATCTATGACAGAGGTAGAAAGGTGTAGAAAGTTGCTGGCGTTTAGCTTTTCTTTTTTTACAGTACCTTGGCAACGCTTGCGCTTGTGACATGTAGTTTTAGCACTCGTCTGATATCCGCTCCATTTGAACAGAAAGGGGAGGTAGAAAGGAGGCAGGTGGGAGAGAACTAACAACCAAGAGAAAGTGAGTCATGGTGAGCCTGCCACACACACACACACACACACACACACACACACAAAGATACCACCACCTCTTCATGTAGGGCATTCATCAACTAGTGTTGTGGTCTGGTCCACCGGTCTGTTACAGATCTGTTAGCCAATCGCAACACTGCTTGATAAATGCCCCCCAAGACAGCTAGAGTAACATCTTAATTATATTATTAAGGCCAATCTTTATTAGTTACTGTACTTCAATATGGTCTATACTTTTGGGAAAGAAATGTGCAATTGGTCGCTGTAATTACTTTAATGTCTGTTTAACATAACAGCGACCAATTGTAACACAGTTAACATACTTGGCTTTTGACCAGCCCATCAAAGGAGAGACTGCTAATGATTGAGACAGACACACATTTTGATCAGTTAAAGATATACATCATGTCAAACACAAAACTTACAGGAATCAAGACACAATGGGCACAAAATGACATTAATAATGACATTCATGTATGCAAAAGTGTGTAGTAACAGTACATAATAGTACCTCAGAACAAAATAGTATGACATAGGCCTAGCTTTTTCTCTCTGTCGGGTCCGAAATGGTTTCTCCTCCAAGCAGTATAATTAAGTCATTGTGGTTTGACCAAGTCATTTTAGAGGAAGCCAGCAGTAATAAATTCCTGTTCCAACCCGTCACAAAAGCCTCCTATTCTACTCTCAGTCTCTCCCTCAGCTTCCATTTTCAGATATATAAATAGAAGTTATAAATATCGCTGATTGCTAGCTATCGAGGGCTAATCCCCGGCTACGACTGATACGACCACTCATGTCTGGGCTAAAAAGTGCAGGCTAAACTGAAAAAGCGACAGGCTGTTTTAAAAAACAACACCGAGCTAAGTAGGATACACAGAGAGAGAGAGAAAGAGAGAGATAGATAGAAGGCCTCACTCAGCAGAGACCTGCTGACTCCACCAGGGTTGTCAGGTTGGAGGAAGGGGGTCAGTGTGAGGCAGCATGCCCACCTGCAGGGCTCCAAGGTGGGGAGGAGGGCTACCTCGGCTCCTCTGGAAGGGCTGGAGGAGGCAGGATACCACGGATCATAAATGAAAAGAATCATCACTGTCTCTCCTCTGTGCCGTGATATTGCCATTTAGCACCATGCTAATGCAGATTGACAGCTGATAAACTCCCATCGGCTCTAATGATCTGTGGTTGAAGGCCTGAGCATAGGGTTCAATACTGTACATGCTGTTGGCTTAAGACAGCGAGTCAATATGGATACATGAAAAGTGAAACTGTGCTCATAGACCTAGATAGCATGCAGTGTGTTTGTGTGCGTGTGTGTGTGTGTGTGGGGGGGGGGGGGTCCATTAGTGTGGGTTCCCCTGCTGCAACAACAATGGTGTTCTGATTACACACCAGATTAGAGCTGGTCTGCTGGGAGCTCTGGATTATCGTTTTAGCAGGGCTGGAACACCATCAAATCCTCCATGGAGAGGTACGTGGTTCTGGCGTGTTGACTTATGATCGTACAAAAATGTCAACGCATACCAAACCCTTGCTTCCCCTGATAGGAGCATGAAAGACTGGGACATTCCCTTGTCACTAGGTGTCTACATGCAAATCTCTTTACAGTTATTTCACGTTTAAACACTTTTCTCACCTCACGCCTACATATACACACCTTCCACCCTCTCTATGACACCCCCATTCTCACATAAAATGCACATGCCCATCTTCTTTAATTCCTGCCCTATTCAGCATGTAATCACAGTTCAAAGGGGATGGAGCCTCATAGAGCTTGTGTGTGTGTGCGCGCGTACTAGACAGGGCTCTATGCGACCAAAATGTGTACGGGTGCGACTACATTTTTTCCTAGGTCGCACCGGTGCACCTAACCTCCTCGCATCCGCTGTCTCTCCACAAACGAAGCGTTTGTTATCCTAACAGTGCGTTCACACTGCAGCGGAGCGGGCGGCGCGTGGCGTCGGCTTCCAATTCATTTTCAATGAAACCAGGCGTTGACGCTCGCGTAGGGCATTGTGGGAAGGCGAGCGGAGCGGAGCGGAGCGTTGCAAGTTGGATTTTCTCAACTTTATGTAAATGAGGAGCGTGAAAACGCTAGCGTTGGCCAATCGGATTGGTTTCTTGTTTCTTGTAACGTAGCAACTGTTCGTCATGGTAAACATTTCTAGGTTTGACAATTTCAAGATGGAGGAGAAACTTTTCGTATGTGTCTGCACACCCAGTTCTGTTCAGAACAAAGTTACTAATGTGACGAGCCTGAATTTAAAGATTACATTAAACTAATAATGCATGGTGCATGGTTGCCGATGTCGTCATTGTTCCTAGTGTGTTTTTATAGCCTACTTTTAAATGTAGTCGTCACATTACGTGACTGTTCTGTGCCACTGCTAGCTCGCTAGCCCAGCCTACAAACGACTGGTTGAGTGACCGGTGGCGTAACATGTATTCTACTGTAATCTTGCACTAGTAAAATCTTGCACTTACATAAATGTTGTGTAAAAGTGGTATTTTGATCGATATTGTGAGTACATTAACCCAAATCTGCACGCTTGGCCATGACTACAACAGTGACCTTAGAGAACTACAACTCTGTATTAACTTGTCTAACACGCCCCCGAGCGTGGTGTACTGTGGGAAGGCAAGCGATGCAGAGCGTTAAAAAACGCTGCAGTGTGAACGCACTGTTAAGACGGAACTGACACTCATGGTTGGATCATATCGTGGTCTAAACCAATCAGAGACAGAGATGGGGCGGGTCTTTGCCTCTGATTGGCTGTGGTCCAGATATTCCTGTAGCTCCGTGCTGTGTGATTGAAATTACGACCTGAGCACCAGAGTCAGTTTAGCAGACCTGGGCATTGTATGGCCCGCGGGCCATACCCGGCCACAGGCTGTCTCAATCCGGCCCGCGTGAGGTAAATCAAAAAATTTAAAATAAATAAATGTGTTGAGCGGTAGTAAATATGTAGTCCTGAAAGACTACAGTGATCAGGCGATTTACATATGTGCGCTTGCGCAACCTCACCGTCAGGAGAGTTAGCTGTTGGTTACCCCTCGAAAATGAAAAACTTTGACACTGATTAACTTTTAACAAGACATTTTAAGTATCTGTTTACTGAGGTCAAAGTGAAAGCTGTGAAGAAAAAAAACTAACGCGGACATAATAAGAACTTGACTGATTCAGTGGGCGCGGGCTGATGGTTTGCTAGTTGAACTGCAGACCCTGATCATTACCTGTCAGCTGTCCTTCGCATATCCACCTCAGACATTCAGACAGATTTCGATGCACTTGTTCAAGCCCACTGGATTTCTCTCACAGAACAAAATGAACTGAAAAAACGTATTGCTTTTTGTATAAAGTTGATCAATTCCACATCTTTAACATACTGCAAAACAACTTTTCAGTGTTTGTGAAGATTAACTGGTTACAAATAAAATGAAACACTGTTGTTGTTGTTTATACTGTTTATTACTTCTATAATCTTTCCTATTTGACCTACACCAAAATCAAAAATATTTATATAAATATTTACAGAATATCCTTATTCTTCTGATAACCAGTAGCAGCTAATCAAAATATATACTTTACTGCTTTTTACAATGGGAGAAAATGAATAGTGAGCAAATTGATGAGGCCCTCCAACTCATTTCAGGTTTCTCATGTGGCCCCTTGTAAAAATGAATTGCGGACCCCTGAGTTACGAAGCTGGGCCATGGAGCTAACCCATGGAGCTAGGATTTTGATGCTAGGGAGAGTGTGGCAAGATGATTTAGCCAAGGCCATAGGGCAAGAAGGCCAAATTACAGGTGTTGGCCATCTGAAGGGCATGCGACAGCAAGGTGGGACCCGCTATAAGACTTTGAGCCATGAAATGTTAGGTCTCAGTTCAGGGAAGCACTTTTAAACAGTAGCACTTTCTATTTTGAAATGTTTTATTTTGCTTAAAATGTTTTAGTTTGGTAGCTCAGTGAAGCACTTAAAAGATTTTATATATATATATATATATACAGTATGATTGTGCTTCAAATAAAAAATATATTTACCTACACCTTATTCTTGTTTAAGATCATTTACATAATATATATGAATGTATATGGAGCGTGATAAAAAAGGTGACCTTGAAATTGTGGCGACGCAAGGAAAAATTTGGGTGCACCTAAATTTTGTGCTGGTGCACCTAAATAAAAAAGTTAGGCGCACCAGTGCAACCAAGGCAACAAGTTAGTCTGGAGCCCTGCTAGATCTTGCCCTCCTGTGACAATGTTTGCCAACAAACAATGGCTGGGAACAGACATTAGTACATTAACCGAACACACAACAAACCGACGTTGCAGTGGGAGCCGAACTGTCAACACGTCTCTGTCAAACCTGGCAACCGCCGCAATGCCAACAACGTGGCAAACAGTCAGACTCGCGCACGCAGGCCTTGTGGTATGTCTACGTAATGCCAAATGTGTGTGCGTGTTCGAGTCAATAGTGGTCACTTGGGCCGTAGGAAAGAAGTGTGTGTGTGTAGAAGGGGAGGGAGGGAGAGGACATACTGCTGTAACAGCGTACAGGTTGTCCTTCCTGCATTCTGATCTCATGCTTGGATAGCAGCCTGTATGGCTTCCCCTGGCATCAGCTTTCTGCCTCATTTGCTTCTCGGCAGAAGGGGGAGGGAGAGAGAGAGAGATGGAGAGGGGGAGAGAGAGAGGGGGAGAGGGGGAAGAGAGGGAGAAGAGAGAGAGAGAGAGGGAGAAGAGAGAGAGAGAGAGGGAGAAGAGAGAGAGAGAGAGAGAGTTGGGGCGGGTCGAGATGACAATGGTGGTGGAGGGGTGTGAGGATGATACTAGTGCTCTGCGGAGACGAGGACGAGGCCTGAAAAGGCAACACACACATCCTTAATAAACGCGGGATAATAAACATCTCGCCAACGACAGTGAGAAAAACATTCTGTATTAAAAAGGTATCTAGGGTGTCTTGTCCCGGTGCGCTATTATTAATCTGACAGACTAGGACGGGATCATTCTGGAACGCAGTGTTGTGTTGAGGTGTTATGAACGCATACAGTCCGACAGAGGACAATGCAGTGAAGTGAAAGAGCGGAGAGGAACTCGGAGAGTGCAGCGATGCATGGATTTTCCGAAGTGGACAAGACAAGGTCATGTGACGTGGCAGTTTATCTACACGTGAAATGTGTGTCTGGGTGTGTGTGTGTGTGTGTGAGAATGTCACAAAGCCCTTGTATCGTATTTCAAACACCAATGACTATTTGAATATGATTCATGTGCCCTTTGTGTGTGTGTATGCATGTGTGTATTTACGTGTGCATAATGGTGCATGTGTGTGTGACTGTGTGCTTAGTTAGGGGAAGGAGTGACCTTCCTGAGTTTCTGATCATCATGTGATTCTCCGTGAGGGCATCTGGCTGAGCCCAGGGCAGCTGAGAACACACAGGAGGTTTGGTGACAAGACCAACCAGCCTGCCAAACCACCCAGGCCTGCCTGCATAGCCCTACTCCACCCTGGGCCTTGCTAGCCTGTCTGTATATGCTTGTAGCCCAGATGATAAACTGGAGAGCTGACAACAAGCCCTTCTAGGGACATGTGTTGGAACCACGGCTCCTCTGGATATTATTTTGTGCCATGTGTCAACGTGTGTTGGTTCTACCCTATCAGACGCAGCCAGACACACGGGGGAGAGGAGAGCATTCCCAGCCTGTGGTTGGGGCTCATTTCCAGACTGTACCACCAGAGATTCATCTTAATTCAAATATGATCAATCACTGTGCTCAAACATGAAGTTGCTTTTATCACTCTGGTTTACATGTATGGTATCTGAGCAAGTGTGAGTGTGTGTGTGTGTGTGTCGGTGTGTTCCGGTCAGAAGGGAACTGGCAAGGTCTCAGCCACAGACAGAAAGACTATCTTGGGGCTCGTATTCGAGCAAGATCATTGCAGAATATTGCCACACACACACTTCTATCTCACCAAAATATACCCTCCAGGCATAGTGCTGAGAAGTCTCTCCTTCTATCTCCCTACGTGACACCTTGTGATTGAACCCGGCTCATATCTTTGCTGAACACATTTCCCAACGGAAGACATTTCTCACTCTGGAAATATCCTATCTGCCTTGAGACACCTTCCCTCGGCAACCCCTCCCATCTCCCCTTCCCGTTCTGTAGAACCACAAGCAGGCTATTACAGGGGCTGAATCACAACACGTCTCACTCACACAGCACAAACCGGATATAAAAGCATCCTCACTGGACTAGCGCAAAACGCAATCAACACAAGCATTACATCACCTGCGTTCACGCTGCCTGATCTGGAGGGAAATCTTCGCTAATCATTATGGGTGGATGACTCGGCGTATTTGTCACAGCACTGAAAAGGGGTGAAGACGGCCACAGAGTCCCTAACTAAGCCCGACAGGAGCTGCCTTCAGAGAACGTAGACTCACACCCAACCTATTCCACTGCATTATAGATGTCTTCTAGGAGGAAATTCTGGCTGGAATACTGATTAGGTTAATGGTTATAGTAGCAGCTGGAGCTTTCTTATAGACAGACTGAGAGAGAGAGGTCCTCTATTCAACACTGGTTATAGGGAACTACGGCAGGGTGCAGGTTTGGGTTCCAGTCCAGGACGAAAAAACAACTGAATCAAATCAATGGAGAGCTTAATGAGCTCAATGAGTCAGATGTGTAAACGCTGGGCTGGAATCCAAGTCTGCGAAACCACGCTGATGGAGCGGAGCTGCGTCGAGGTCTAATGCTGCCATTTAACCCTGTTAGCTCTCCAGGACCCAGGTGTTGAAGAGGGGTACCTTACAGTCTGGAGGTCCAGCTGCTCTGGTGAATGGGACTGGGATAGGCCACGCCTCCCCGGTATCTCACCGTCTTTGCTGTCCACGGTCTTGGCGACCACGTCCGACTCGAAGCTGTCCTGCATGTGTTGGCCGCGGAAAGAGGTCAGGTGCTCCAGCTCGATGAGGTCACTCTCGTCCTCCTCCAGCGGGAGCCAGGTGCCGTCGATGAACCACATGCCCCGCATGACGGGGATGCAGTCCTGCTCTGTGGAGGGAGGGAGAGACAAGTGAGAGAAGCCTCTGGAACGAGAGAGAGGGGGAGAAACGAGGAGAAGAAAAGAGAGGGGGGTAGATGCTACCAATCAGGGTGGGTGGGTTTCTTTTTCGAGAAGCTCCGTGGTCAACACGGTGAAGGGGGTGGACCCGCCAGGAAGGCTAATCCAACAGAGAGATCTCTCTGAGACTTGAGTGGAGAGAGGCCAAGTTTAATCACACCATGGCGATAAGATGAAATAATTCTCCAGTGACAAGCACTGGGCATTCGCAACCCTGAATTCTAATTGGTGTCAAGAATGCTTTGTAAGACCGACTAACCCTTTACTTTCCCTCATCAAACATGATAATTTGTTTTTCAATGTTATGCAAAAACCTAGGAGATCAGAGAAAACAACCAAAAGACAGTGTTCGACAACAGACTGACAGACCACTAGCAGCGTTTTCACTGACAGTATAAAACGGATGGGTGCAGTGAAAAACGGACTCTTGTCACTTGCAGCCTCAGATGAACTCTGCCTGTGTGCCTGACTGTGATGTGTCCACACAAAAGGGGAAATACTTGGCTTTGGTAATCAGTGGCTTTCTAGAAACTGGCAAGCTCCTTCACCTTTGTTTCTATCTATCTCGGGTGGATTTCTTGGAAACCTCCATGAAATAGGCCTACTTAGCACGCTCCAGCAGAGCTGAAGAGAGGCACCACCAGGCTGGAAAGACTAGCTGGGGCTGGCTGTTGTAAATGGGTCTATTTGAGAGGTGGAAGAGCAAGGACAGAGAGATACTCACTAGCTTGTTAAACAGCCTAGCAAACAGGGTCGCTATTAGCTACAGTACAGCATTGGTGGAAGCATCTGTAGTGGCCCATTTGAAGGCCTACTTAGTATTTTCCCTGACAGTGCCTCAAAACCATGTAGGCCTAGGTTGTTAGCCTAAGTGAAAGGGTTGGTAATCTGTGTAGTAACTAGTCCATGTTGGGTGGTCATCCCAGCTGGGCTGCAGGAATTAGGACTGGATTATGAAAAACACAACATCTGGCATTGCCTGGCTGCCTGGTGGTTTGGGAGGAAAATATGAATTGCTATTGTGACTTGACAGACTCACAGACAACAGTGTGAGTTTTGAGTTACGCACTAAACCTCTAAATTTATCAGGACATAGTTGTGACTACTGAAGGGGAGAGGGTGTGTTTTTATACTTACGATTCCAGTAAACAGGAAAACATTCTCTCTCTTTGACATCCACCTCATACAGCCCCCCCCTGACACAGACAGCCTCTACGTTGATGATGATGTTGTCAAGGTCTCTTTCGTCTGTAGAGGTGGATCTTTCCAAAGACCCAGTGTCTCCATGCAAACAGCTAGTTCTTGTCTCCACAGGAACCAGTCCACCTCTCTCAACTCCGTTGATACCCCCGTTTGTCACCTCTACCCCACTGCTAGGCGCGTCCTCACCCCTCACCTCCGTGCCTGCAGTGCCCTGGCGTTTTATTCCAGGGTTCAGTTCGCAGAATTTACGGTACGCGACCTCGATTTTCAACGAGTCGTGTCCAACGAACGACTTCCAAGTCTTTTTGTCCTCTTTGTAAAACCACCGCACTTCTTCGGGACCGAGTTCTGTGACAACCTCATACCGGTGTCTGGAACTGTTGGAGCGAGTCCGCTTTCTACTCTCAAACAGAGGAACGCCAATATCCCTGTCATTAACGGTGTAGTCCAGACCAGTGTCGAGGTAGGCTGCGGAAGAATTCTGGTTGTGACAACCGGGGAAGGCATTCTCCAAGCCCAGCATCATACCGTCCTGAGAGCCGCGGAGTAGCGGCAGGTGTCTGTCCAGGCCCGCCTGAACAGAGTGCATCCCGGCCTGCATTCTTTCGCCCATGGGTTGCTCGTAACAGCACACAAACACATCATTTCCCAAGTCCCACTCCTGATTGTTATTGCTGGCAGCTGATGAGCCTTTGTTATTACTATTAGGGCTCTGAGTAGAGCTTAGAAAAGATGCCTTGTTTCTATAACTGTTCATAACTATTAAGAAACCAACTACCTAGCAATCCACCAGTCGGTGTTTCAAACCAATACAACGTCACGCAGTACGCAGCAAAACAAGTTGTCATAGGTTTTACGAATAGTGGCTAATAGTTTAGCAAGCAAGCTAGCTAGCTACATTGACACGATAAGCTGCAAGACACAGTTTACTAGCAAGCTAGTTAGCGCTAGCTTAAAGCTAGCTAAGTAGTAGAAACGAAGCAACAAGGACACAAGCTCGTACAGTACAGTCCCTTCCCTCTACTGTCCACTTGCTTTAACTGTAGCACTAAGACACATTCTTGCTGAGACCAATCATAGACCGTCTTCGATGGTGGTGTTAATTTCACCATGAACAGTATTCTCTCCTTACTGTCACATTGGATTGAATTTCAAATAGTTTCGTCTCCCTGTGACCCACCGGCTTGCATGATGAATCAAGTGCGTGGCTGGCAAACTACCCTACTTCTTTCCGTGACAGCTGAAAGGTTGCCTGGTTTGGAAGTATTCCTCTATCGAGGTGTCATATTGTTTTTATATAATTCTTCTCGTGCCAACCCAATTTTTCTACCTGCAGACCATTGATCTTCACTGTCCTTTAATATATAACGCAAAGACGTAGTTGTTGTTGGTGTGCATCGAGTGACTGAATCTCCCGTTTTGTGTACCATTAACTTTCTGCCTGGCAACTCTAGACTGCTAAAGCAGAGATCACAAGATTTGTAACGTGAACGCGCACGTAAAAGTTGCGCGAATATTAAAGCTATGCAGTGATGTCACTAGTGATGAAGTACAAAACGTAACTTTGTCAATAAATGTATATTACTTTTTAAAGCTATAACGGTTTCTGTCCAAATCCGTCCCAACGACTCATGTGACAGGGATTTTTAGCTGCTAGCGTTTGTGTAGTAGTGTCAAACAATGTCCACTAGATGGAGGCAAATTCTTACTTTCAACCAGAGAAAAACAATACGACGATTGAGACTATTTTACATTACGTTTTTTGGCTATTATGGGGTCCCACTCGGTGACCACTAGAGGGAAGCATTTGTCAGAAAGCTAGAGAGAGAGCAACACATTTCTGACGAGAAAAACGTAAATACAAGGTTTGTAACGCAATCTACTCTGGGAACCAATATAATCCGCAGTAGACATACAGGTCACTGACTGCATAGCAACATTAGTGACCACATAATAATAAAATTTGTTTACTCAACTCTAAGTTCATCCCACAAGTTAGTAGTAGCCTACTATGAACATTCTATCTCTCCATGTAGAATGTTTTTTTATTTTTTTTATTTGAGCATCCAGACCTCAGTGTTGGTGCATCTGTGCGTGTGTGTGTGCAAGTTGGTGCAAGTGTGTGTATGTGTGCATCACTAGGGTGTGTGCATAATGTGTATTTTCTGCATTTCTACTTGTGTGTGTACTTAGGGTTCAGGTGATCAGGCGGTGGTGTGCTTTGCTCTCCCAGAGAGGTTAGGAGAGAGAGGGAGGCTGCTGAGAGGCAGCTGTATTTGGAATAAACACACATCACCCACTGTGTTTTCATTTACTGCAGTGGGAATCAAACTCTAAACACATCCCGCCCCTCTACACTCAAACACGCCAGTGTTTGGCCAGGCCACCAGCCGAACAGTTGCACAATGACGGCTAAAGAAGGATGACCCAAGGCATCCTCCGACACGCACACATACACACTCTCCTACCTACAATCATCACCTTGCGGTCAATAGTTTTCCAATGACATACTTATTTAGGATGGTGGTGTTTTCTTCATGGGGGTGGAGGACGGCTTAAGATGAAGCTGTCAGAATGCAAGACTCACAGGCCGTTTTTCCACACTGACAGCATGTGGAAGTTTGCTACACTACAATCGGCTTTCAAGAAAGTGATGGTGAGCTACAACAACAGCCAAGCCAACTCATGAACAGTTCTCATATCCTCTCTGGAGAATTCGAACTGTAGATCTGTGTGCACAGATAATCCACGTTGATGTAACCATAAACCGAGTCTTACACTGATGACAAAATTGCTGTAGAGATCTGCTCTAGATCTTTCTGTCTCACAGAGAGACTTCCATTTAGGGAGGACATGTGGCTTTTATATAAGAATTAGTCAAATTCCTCATTCCTGGAAGAGACAAACTGAAACAGGTTTCAGTTCATGTTCATTGCTCTCTCGCTCCACCTCTCTTTCTCCCTCTCTCTTTCTCCCTCTCTCTCTTCCACCCCTCTCTCCTCCTTCTCTCTGCGTTTTGCAACCACCAGGCTCACCACCTGGATGAGTGGATGACGAACAAACTGCACGTTTTCTTTCCAGTAACTGAACTAATAGATATTTATAACCAGCTGGTCAATCCTTACCCGACCCCCCCCCCCCCCCCCCCCCCAAACCCCCTCCACCCCACGCAGCGGCTGGAAGAGCTCTCTTTAAAGAACAGTTGTGACACTCCTGGCTTTGTTCTTAAACAAAGAGGACTGGCCCTCATCTGCCCCTAATTGGGCCGGCTCTTGGAATGCGCTTGATGTCTCCGCGTGGCCCACTGTCACTCACAACACACAGGCAAGGGCCGCTAGGACAGGAAGATGGATGAGCGGTGGAAATCCCTCTATCTACTACTCTACTCACTCTCTATCTGTTTTCTCCTTTTCCCTCCCTTTTTCTCTCTTTGTCGTCCATGCTTCTCAACGCGGTGGTCTAGTACCCCTCTGCGCTCGGTGGTAAATGGAACAGTCTGCCATCTTACTTTAGCATGGGTATTTGGCCTTGACGGGCTGTACCACCAATACTTTGGAAGTGGGGGTGGTCGTACGCATTGGTATAGCCTCACATGTCAGTGATCGTTACTGGGCTGACGTTGACCATGAGCAGACTACTCAGAGAAGACTGCGCAGAGGGTGTGTGCTGCATCATTATCGGAAAGGAAATAATTTAAAGAGTTTAAAAACTTCTTGCTAATGGTTTTGCTGAGTAGCAAAAGGAAAGCCTGAATTGAATAGAGGTTAGGAAATGCCAGCGCTCCTAATTGGTTTTATCATAAGTAAATAATCTCACCATTGCTGAGTGTGCAAACTCTGTGGGCTGAAGCCACTGCTTCTGAGATGTAGCACTGATGAAGGGTGGTGTGTGTGTGTATCCAGGCTTTTTACTAAGCACCCACATTCCAAACCCCTTCATTTGGTCATGACTCATTTACACTCGCGTCCTTCACCTTTCACCCCCAAACTCCACTCTGTGTCACATTGCCCGGCTCCAGCCAGCTTGCCTCGATAAGTAAATAGATGATGTAACGTGTCTTTCTTCTCCAGCCCCCCCCCCCCTCCCCTCCCCTCCCCCCATCCCACCCTCCACCACATTCAGAGACGGGTGTGGAGAGTAGAGGGGGGGGGGGGGTGAAGACAGTGAGAGCTATGGAGTGGGGGATGAGGGTTGATGAGCGTAGTTGTGTAAATGGTGTGGTTGGGCGGGAGGGGGGGTGTATAAACAAGGTATAGGCTGGGCAGATGTGATAGAGAGGAGGGGTTGGGAGGGGTGGGGCCCAGAGCACCTCTCATGCAGAAGACCTCTAGTTGGTCTGGACCAGCTCCTGTGTTCTCTGTAACAGCCCAGGCCAACTCAGGCCAACCCAGGCAACCGGCTCCACTCCCCCTTGGCCTCCCCTCTGGCCGTCTGAGCCCCAGGTGCCAGGTGGATGATTGGGGCTGTAGACTGTAGCAGGCAGCAGCCGCTGGCTGGCCCTGGCCCTAACGACCTCCTCCAGGGCTGCCAGCTCTATTGTGATGCAGCCCCCCCCCCCGACAATTCACAGGTCTGATATGCCTCCATACCGGAGCCTCGGCTGGGCCTGGCTGCTGCTGCTAGGGTGTGTGTGTGTGTGTGTGTATGGCCATCCGGGTGTTTTTTAGGCGTTTATGAGTGTGTAGACGCTCAAATGAGGTGCAGCGGACACTGCCTCTGTCTCAGTGAGTCACTGAAATGCGCGTGTCGCACGCAAAATAAAAACAGCCCGTCCGGCCAAAGCTGTGAACAGAGGCAGTACACAAACAGTAAGGTCATGTTTCTGTCGTAGAACTCCTTTACAAATACCCCCCCCCGTCCCTCCCTCCCCTCCCCCCCCCCCCCTCCCGTCCACCAGCACAAAAGGACCCACCACACCTTTATGTAAGCACGACGAGCCTGCCCCGCCACCTGGTTTGGGTCTCCGCTGGGCCCTTTGCTCTAGAATTAGAACAACACGGTGTGAGAGAGGATAAGCATGGCCAGGAGGACATCAGCAGAGCGTGAAACCCCGGGACGGAGCGTGGTCGCTCGCTAACTGTACATGTAAGTTTTGATGTGCGTTATACAGCATGTCAAAATAGACCGGGGCCAGCCCTTAAAACGTCAGGCAGGCGAAGAGCGAGTATGTGTGCCGGACGCCGCCAGAATTCCATTTTAAGAGACAAGAATGAGGTGAGGTGCACGGAAAAGGTCAGACTAAAATTGGACGGCACCGAAAATTACAAACTGTGTAAATGATTACCTGCGGGTGACGTTGAACATTTTGGGTTCTCGGGCCCGTCGGTTTTGGCATTAGTCACTTTCACCTCATGTAAAAGTAAACGTCCGCTGAAACAGACAGTGCTGGAGAGGAAAGTGCCAGGATGATTAATGAAGTGTGTCTTTCCTCTCTTTCACACCATCCCTTTCGTTTTTTCTGTTTGTGTGCATGTGTGTGTGTGTGTGTGTGAGTGTGTGTGTGTGTGACGGGAGGGGAATGTTAGCCTAACAAAGCTCCATCCACATCAAACACACACCCTGCTGGTGTTATCCTGTTTAGACCAACACCCTCACACACTCATTCTCTTCATGTACGCTCCTGCCCTGTGACAATCAAGACCCTCCATCAGGTCACACACTGTCCCCCACCACCTCCTCCCACTACTCAAAATGTCCCACCCTTTCAAAGGGAGTTGGTTGCATAACTTCAGTTGTGTAGTTTGACCTTTTTAGGCAAGGGTACATCTTGACCCCACTCCCTGTTCCAACCTGAGCTCCAGCCTCCACCCCAGCCCCGGCCTCAGCCTCAGCCCCCACCCCAGCCCCAGCCTCAGCCCCAGCCCTTGGCCCAGCTCCAGCCTCCACCCCGGCCCCGGCCTCAGCCTCAGCCTCAGCCCCCACCCCAGCCCCAGCCTCAGCTCCAGCCCTTGCCCCAGCCTCAGCCCCAGCCCTTGGCCCAGCTCCAGCCCTAGCGCCAGCCTCACTATCAACTCCAGGCCAAGCCTCAGCCTCAACCCCAACCCTCACTTCCCCATCCCCAGTAGGGGTTCATAGCAGAGTGTGAATGAGGTGTAATAGATTATCCATGAGTAGCTTCTTTCCTTCAGATCTGCCTGTCATTTACAAGGTGAAAATTCTGCCCTGCGGACCTCTGCGGCCTAGCGTGGAGACCTGCATGTGTCGGAGAGGCTCGTTGTGTTTTCAAAGCTGTTTCATACTGTCAGGGTTGACTTATCTGAGCAGTGGAGAGTTTCCCAGGGAGAGACCTATCCACAGTCAGCTTTGGAATGTTTTTCCAGAATGTCCAGGGGACTCTCAAACGGGGCCTCGACCAGACCTGCTGGGGAGCTTCAACCACGGCATCCTCAGGTCTGTTCTCACCAGACAGGGCTGGGCCTTGACTCGTTGCCGTACAGTCCTTTTGCAACCTTTTGTCCCTTCTGTTTGCACCAAGTTTTCGGCCATGTTGGCTCTGGCCCAGCCTGTTGTGTTTGCGGGAGGCAGCTGGTCTGTGCCTTGCCTGATTGAAACAGTAAGGAGTGAACGCTGGCAGGATCAAGTCGCCCCTGGCTGCCCCCCCCCCCCAATCCCTCCCCCCCCTGTGTCTGGACCCAGATCTGGTAGTCAGAACCATCTGCAAGCCCCCTTCTCTCTCCCTCTCTCCTTTCTTTCCCCCTTTCCCTTCGGAGAGGAGAGGAGAGATGGGACCACAAGTCCCCCCAGAGGCACAGTCCTCCCCGGCCGTAATGGATGACAGATGTGAAAGAGAGAGAGAGAGCGAGAGAGAGAGGAAGAGAGAGAGATGGAAAGAGAGAGAGAGGCTGTAGCGTGAGTGTGTTTCATGTTAGCTCTCAGCGTGATGAGCAAGTAAGCAGCTGGAGACGAACAGGAACCGCCCCTCCGGACCCCTCTCCTCACCGCCATCTTTTATCCTCTCATCCATCCTGGCCAGTAATGCACTCCTTTGCTTGGGTAATATATTGGTCTTAATAAAGCACAAACAAAAGGCAAACATGCTGCGATGGGAGAAGAAAGAAGGGGTGGAGGAGATGTATTCCAGTATCCTGTTGAATCAGTGGAAAGAGAGCCTCTTTAGGTTTTCTCACAGTAAATCTTATGGCGTTTGGATGGCTATGCTCTGTGGTACCATTTCCCTCAGTTGATTGCAAAGGAGTTGAAAGGGTACTGTTCTGGAAGTGCCAAGGTCCATGCGAGACGAGCTGAATCTGTAGCTACACTAGATGGAAACGCTTCAGTCACTCTGTCATAAAACATCAATTTGAACCTCCCAAGGAATTCACTTATTGTCTGAAGCAGGAACAGAGAGATGGATCTCTTTAGTAGCGTTTCTTTGCGAGCCCAACTCAGTTCCTTATTGCTTAATGGAAATTCAAGTTCCCCCAAGACTTGCCTGATGTGAACAACATATCTTTTAACCACAAGCCTTAAACACTGGACATCACATTTCTCCTACTTAGTCATGTTTTATATGCATCCCCAGGAGGATTTTCTCAGCAGTGCAGGGCCTGGGAGAGGAATGGGGACGAGGATAGTGTTGAGTTATTAAACATCATGAGTGATTAATATAGCATGACGTTGTGTGTTAACCACTTTTACGAGGTGACGGGAAGAAAGAAATCACTGCAGGTGTTTTTCGGCAGGTCTGAATCAGTCTACCAGATGATTCAAAATGGCCGCCCTGTACTCGGTGACACAGCACACCGTTCTTGGAGCTGGACTGCTGCTCAAGTGGAGCAGCAGTGCTGGCGAGGAGGAAGAGACAGAGAGACAGACAGCGTGCGAGATGTGTGTTACTGTGTGCGCGTGCATGTGTAAACGTGTGCACGGGTGTGGGCCCAAGTGTGTCGGGGGGGTTCTGTGAGGGTGGGGGGCAGGCTGGTCTGTGAGGGCGGGGGGCAGGCTGGTCTGTGAGGGTGGGGGGCAGGCTGGTCTGTGAGGGCGGGGGGCAGACTGGTCTGTGAGGGCGGGGGGCAGGCTGGTCTGTGAGGGCGGGGGGCAGACTGGTCTGTGAGGGTGGGGGGCAGACTGGTCTGTGAGGGTGGCGGGCAGGCTGGTCTGTGAGGGTGGGGGGCAGGCTGGTCTGTGAGGGCGGGGGGCAGGCTGGTCTGTGAGGGTGGGGGGTAGGTTGGTCTGTGAGGGTGGGGGGCAGGCTGGTCTGTGAGGGCGGGGGGCAGGCTGGTCTGTGAGGGTGGGGGGCAGGCTGGTCTGTGAGGGTGGGGGGCAGGCTGGTCTGTGAGGGCGGGGGGCAGGCTGGTCTGTGAGGGTGGGGGGCAGGTTGGTCTGTGAGGGCGGGGGGCAGGCTGGTCTGTGAGGGTGGGGGGCAGGCTGGTCTGTGAGGGCGGGGGGCAGGCTGGTCTGTGAGGGTGGGGGGCAGGCTGGTCTGTGAGGGTGGGGGGCAGGTTGGTCTGTGAGGGCGGGGGGCAGGCTGGTCTGTGAGGGCGGGGGGCAGGTTGGTCTGTGAGGGCGGGGGGCAGGCTGGTCTGTGAGGGCGGGGGGCAGGCTGGTCTGTGAGGGTGGGGGGCAGGCTGGTCTGCTAGGTTGTTGGCAGGCCCTCTAAACCGAGGCTTGATGAGGGGCGGAATGATAGTTAGGGAATTTTGAGCAGTCAGCCCGTTGGTAGGCCTCACTCTGCTGGGCAGAACAGGGGTGGGGGGCCTCATTATATCTCTCTCCATGTCGGGCCCTTAAGTCCATCTCCTCAGCTCCTGTTCTGTTTGTTTAGAGAGCGAGAGCCTTTTAAGCTACGTTTGGCCTAATGAGCCCATTATCTGCCAATGATCCACAAAGAGGCCCTCCTCTCCCTCTTTCACTCTCCCTCTCTCCTCCCACCTCCCTGTGTCTCTCGCCCTCTCTGTCCCCCATTATCTCTCTGTCTTTCCCCTCTCTCTGCCTCTCTCTCATTCTCTCACACTCTCTTACCCTCCCTCTCGCACCCCCCCCACTCTTTCGATCTCTTTCTCCCTCCCAGTTCATTTTCTCTTCTCTACCCTCTCTCATCCCTCTCCATCTCTATCTCTCTCTCTCATCTCTCTTTCTCTTTCCTCTCCATCTCCCTCCACACTTTGCTCAGTTCTCTCCCTCGGGGACAGCAGTGTAACCTCCCTCCTTTGAACACAGACACCCCCACCCCCCCCACCACCCCCACCCCCCCACCCCCCGCAGCCCCCTCCTGGCCCCCCTCCCTCCCAGCTCTCTTTTCCAAGGCTGTACAATTTTATGTTGTTGTTGGGAACCAGCGCTGGTCTGGTTTTAACTGTCTGACACCTGCAGATATTGTACCCCCCCTCCCCTCCCCATGCTCCCCTTTAACAGCTGACAATGTTACTGGTGAGTTACCAGTGGAGACGGGAGGGTGGGGAGGTGGAGGGGGGGGGGCATGTACAGTGCACACCTGAGGCAGCTGGTGCTCAGAAGCCCATTAGGGACCAGGACACCTGGGAGGGGGTGGGTGTGGGCATGCGTTGCATAGACACTGGGGGGGTGTAGGTTTCTTGAATGTACCTCGGTCTTTCTGTTCTAACAGATATTACTTCTAAGATGTGTGTGTGTGTGGCTATGTCAGTCCATATGTAAGCCAAAACACTTTGCACATCCCACCTATATACCCCAGCCCTTCCCCACCAGTAGCCACAGGAAGCATCTGTTGATCAACCTCGACCCCACCCCCCTTCACACACACACACACACACACACGCACACACACACGCACACACACACACACACACACACATTCCTCTCGCCCCCCTCCCGTCCTGGGCCTGGTCGACCCGTTAACGCTGAAGACTTAATTACGGTGATCTGGTAATAGCGGAGAAAATGGCAGGAATGCTGTCCACATGGCCGCGCTCACAGCGGGATTAGCCGCGCGAGCTCCTGCACTCTCCAACCTCCACAGCTCCTCCTCACAGCCCCTCCCAGCTGCACCGGCCTCACACGGGGAAGAGAGGGAGGAGGGAGGGAGGGAGGGAGGGAGGGAGGGAGAGAGAGAGAGAGAGAGAGAGAGAGAGAGAGAGAGAGAGAGAGAGAGAGAGAGAGAGAGAGAGAGAGAGGAGGGAAAAAACGAGGAGAAAGACAAAGAAAATGAATCTGTTGGGTGCTGGATCTTAATTCGATTTAACGAAGGGGGCTTGAGATTGGAGAGGCTTTACACACGCATCCAGACACACACGCCTGAGCACACACACACTCACACTGCTCCTGTAGGTCCCATTGATCTGTTGGAACAAACCATTATGGGCAATTATGTTATTCACCAGCAGTGCCAAATCCGTCTCTGCTCTTTCATTATGAGCTAATAAAAGGAGTTAGGAAAATCTGCTAAGCTTAATCACAATGTATCCGGGTTTTGCCCGAGTGTCAGATTGGAATCGGAAATCTTTGTTTCCGTCCAGTCAATGCTCACAATGCCCGCATATTAATTCCATTCCCTTAAAAAGCATAATTAAAAAACGTGTTTGAGCTACATGAAAGGATGTGTTGGAAGGGATCTGTCTTTTCTGTGTGTGGGCATGACTGGCTCATGCCTGGGCATGACTGAGGCTGGACAACCCCCCCCCCCGAGCCGGTTCCAGGCCGATGGGGAACCTGTTCCACGGCTCACACGGCAGACGGCGGGGGCTCCGGTCAGACCACGGGGTCACTCTGAACATGTGACCGGAGAGCCGGCAGAACCGCGGCGGCGGGGAGACAAGGCGAAGGACACGACAGAACCCTTCCCCGTGGACGAAGGCCCCCCTTCCCTCTGCCGTGTGCCCTCTCCACCCCGCACAACCCCGTCACCCTCCACCCCTCCTGCTGGTAAGAGAAGAAGGAAAAAAGTCCAAAACCTGTCTCTCCACTTCTCCACCCGTGCGGGAAAAAGCCCATTACTATGTTCATCTTTTCAACGTTTGACAGGTGGAAGTAGAACTTTGGAGTTTACGTTTTAATTATAAAGAATTCCAGATGTGGAGAGGGGCTCATAAATTAGAAGCAGAGCTACTCAAATGTCTTTTTTCAAAGGCACCAAACTAGTCAGCATCTGCTTCTCATTGTGGCCAATGTTATTAAGGGTCCTGACTACAGAAAGGCCCAAGTCCCAAGTCTGGCCCCACAATAATTGACACTATTAAATGTGCCTAAACAGATTTAGAGCATCCAGAAAAGTTACATTTGTCTTGGAGAATGACTCTAAAAAATCTATTTTGGAGCAAGGGAACCGAAGGAGGAGGACTGGGACTTGTCTGATGTGTAATGGAAGAAGAATGAGGGCGAAGAGAGGTGGGAATGTTGAAAGGGCACAAACACAAACAAGTTTGGCAGGTATGCGTGTGGGGTGGGATGCGGAAGTAAATGGAGAAAAAAAAGAGAGGAGAGGAGCAGAAAGGAAAGGAGAGGAGAGGTCTGAATTTTCCAAAGCAAGTCACGAGAGAGCGTCGTCCACCGTGCTTCAGAGTAGCTTTACTCTGCCTAGTGTTTGGGGTCAAAGACAATCTAACAAGGCATGAATGTGATACTGCTGTTGCCGTAGCTCAGGACGACCATGGCCGAGGCAGCCCCCCACCCCCGCACCCCCCTCACCCCCACCCCCCTCAGCCCCCTCTTGCCCCTCCTGTACAGAATCAGGGGCCGAGACAGAAGGGAGGTCCTGGACGCTGATTGGATGTTACGGTTCTGTTTGTAGTCTGCTGGTGCTGCCCAGTGGGTGCAAATGGGGGGGGGGCTTAGGGGTCAGAGGGGCACGTCAGAGCCGCAGTGAGGGTGCGATGTCTCTCCTCGGTGTGGGATGTTACAGAAGTAAGGATGGAAAAGAGAAAAAAAAAAAAGCATCAACACCCGCCTCCATCGCCCCCCTCCCATCTCACCCCCCCCATCACCCCCCTCCATCACCCCCCTCCCATTTCACCCCCGTCCATCACCCCCCTCCATCACCCATCTCACCCCCCTCCATCACCCCCCTCCCATCTCACCCCCCCATCACCCCCCTCCATCACCCCCCTCCCATTTCATCCCCGTCCATCACCCCCCTCCATCACCCCCCTCCCATCTCACCCCCCTCCCATCTCTCCCCCCTCCATCACCCCCCTCCATCACCCCCCTCCCATCTCACCCCCCTCCCATCTCACCCCCCTCCATCACCCCCCTCCATCACCCCCCTCCAATCTCACCCCCCTCCATCACCCCCGCCCCTATCCTCCTCTCCAAAAGCGGAGGCATATCGGCAGGAGTAAAGTGGGGCAGGAACTCTCCGGGGAGTGATTGAAAGGGTGAGAAGTTAATTTGGCAGCTTTTCCTCCTCGCTTTGCTAATGTTTCCTCTCAGGACTAAACACCCCCCGACACCCCCGGCACCTCCTCCCTCACACCACCTCACCTCACCTTTCCACCTCTAGACACCCAGCCCCCCCGCCCCCAGCCCCCCTACTCCCCCTCCATCCTTCCCTTTACTTTCCCTCCTCCTGTCCAACTGCAAATGTCCAAATGTCCAGTTTGCAACTCCCCCCCCCCCCCCCCCCGCCCCTCCAAAAAAACACCCTCTGTGGCAGCGGTGCACGTTGACCCGAAACGAAAACCTATTCTCCCCAGGAAACTTCCTGCTCTGAAACACTTTGGCTCAAGTGTGTTTCCTCGTGGGACGTGGAGGGGGGGAGGGCAGTGGAGGGGAAGGGGAAAGACAGGGGGCCAGAAGGTGATGGTGGTGTGGTACTTGAGCTAAATGGAGACCATGTTGTTGTATCCTCACAAGCTGTCAATCAGATGCCCCGGTGATCTGGAGGTGGGCTCTGCATCTGCTCAGGAGAGGACGAGGGGTCACATGGGGAAGGGGGGGCATGATTGAGGATATTTGCAATGTGTGCGTGTGTGTGTGTGCTGGGGTGAGTGAACCACCTTGTGGTGTCCTTGCACTTCTTCACTCATCGCATGCAGGATCGCTCCCATCAACAGCAACACTGTCCTGAATCAACACAGGCCAGGGAGAGAGAGAGAGAGAGAGGAGGGAGGGAGGGAGGGAGAGAGAGAGAGAGAGAGAGAGAGAGAGAGAGAGAGAGAGAGAGAGAGAGAGAGAGAGAGAGAGAGAGAGACTAACAGAAGAGAGAAACGTAATAAGCCTGGCATATCTCTCCATGGCTGGCTTTGCCCGCACACAGCTGCGTATGGACCTGATTAGCTTCACCACAGGCTAAACAACAACCAAACAACAATAACAACAACCAAGAACGGATTCTACCACACATTCCCGAGGAAGAATTTAGAACAAACAGGAGGGCAATTAAAGGAAGTAGTAGTCAATGGGCCACATTACATATAAATCTCATGGCTTCCAATTGTCTCAATGAGTGTTCTCAGCCTCTAAGAACACCGGAGAGAACAAACTCTACTCTTCTTTAATCTCCTCTCCTCTGGAATCATCCAGAACACTCTACTCAGGCGTATACCTGACTGGGGCGTTAACAACAGTCTTGTATTACTTTTCTCAATTGCTGAAATACTTTGATTAAACTGGATCCACTTGATCTTCATCATAACCTAACAATCACGACAGTGTTCTTTTTGTCATTCATTTTCTGATTGCTTACCCTGAGACAAAAATGTAACCCCCAAAAAAACTCTTGGAAAAACGGAGAAAAGTGTTGTTTGTTCTGTGTGACACGTACAGAGAAACCTTTAGTTTCTGGATATTCATGCTCTTGTGAGAAATGCTTTCTGCTTCTTTCAAATCATTTTAGGACAAAAAAAATAAAATTCTAACCAATGACTGATTAGATTGTATGGTATAAACTGTATGATATCAACAAATTCCATTGACATACAAAATAGGGTGAACTATGTCATTTATAAAGCTTGTCTATAGATGTCAAGATGTATGTTTTAGTGAAGGTAGTCCATGTGAGTATTTTCAGTTTTGAGCCTGTGGTCCAGTGTGGGGCCTGCATGTTAACTGTTCTAAAAAACAAAATTCAGTTTGGAAAAATGTGCTCAACCAATTGAGCTAAATGTCAACCAGCGCTAATATGAACTGGAGGCATACAGGACAACACGATGTGTGGTATGGGGACCGTCATGCGGGTGGAGGTTGACAGGGCCTGTAGTCGGAGCAGGGTGGAGTGCGCCTGGGCTGCTGGGTAGCAGCAGAGCTGATGTCACCCTCTCTGGAACTCAGAAACGAGCCTGGCTGCGTGGAGCTCTAATCAAACATAGTTGTTGGCTGAGACCACGCTCTAATGCGCACTTATGATCTCACACAAACACACACACACACATGCACGCACTTACAGTCCGCACCACATACACAGACACACACACACACACACATGACCTCACATACCATATGGTACATGCAGACACATGCATAACTTTTCAACACACACACACCGATACTATGCGCACACATGCTGCATGACCTCACACACACACACACACACACACGCTCGGGGCAGCTTCCCGTAAGCCGTGTCCCATCCATGCCCAGAAGTGCCACTGGGGTCCCCATCGCGTGAGCCGACCCCTCTCACGTACTCCTCGGCATTCCCAGACGATCTCCACCCCGAGACCTTCTCCGTCCCAGCCATCCCTCTCTGATGTCATGTGATGTGACAGGGAGCTGAGAGGAGAGGGTCCTCTTATCGTCCTCCGTCCCTTCCGGCTCTCGCAGGTTTTTTTTCTCTCGACCTCTGTCACATGCTCTTGTCACATATATGAGGGGCTTGATTTATCGGACCCGTAGCAATGAAAACAAAAGGGCCAGTCACGTGATATTTTTGGGCTTTGGACCAATCAAACACACCTTGATTGTCTTTTAAAACATTTCGGTAAGTGTTAAGAAATCCATGCTGTTGACCCAGGTCAGGAATTTTGTTTTTCCTTGGTGTCTGTACGTCTGGTTGGTCTCTAAATATGTCAGCATTACTGGTGTCTGACTGGTATCGCTGCCAATGCGGCTGATGTCTTCATGCTGGTGTGTCGACATTTATTTCTGTTTTGTATATTTATTTGTCGTCGTTTGGGGTCAGGAATGAGTGTTTGGTTTCTCGCACACGCGTGTGTCGAAGTATGTTTGCCTGTTCATGCATGTGCACGCGTCACCTGTGTTGGTGAGAGCGCACATATGTGCGTGTGTGCGCGTGTGCACTCGTGCATATACACATGCGTGTATGTGCGTGTGCGTGCTCGGGTGTGTGTAATCCCTCTCTCTCCCGGGGGGGGGGGGGGGGGGGGGCGGCGGTGGGTGCAGGACGGAGGCACACACACGCGGCTAACACACTGCAGACTGCGGCGCGAGACAGGACAGGTCGGCTGGTGACAGTGTGCAGCCCTTCTCTCCTGACTCATTTATCTGCTGTGGCAGTGGACAGAATGCAATTTCCTGCGAGGGGGAGGCCGGGGGCAGGGGGGGAGGATGAGGGCAGAGAGAGGGAGGGGGGGCAGAACACATCAAAGGCTCCTGAAAGCTATCAGGAACTTGAGTACTGCCAGCACTGCGTGCCAACCCTCTCTCTCTCTCTCTTTCTTTCCTTCTCTCTCTCTTTCTCTCTCTTTTTCTCTCACTCTCTCTGTTCTCTCTCTGCATGGCACACTCTGCTCCACGCCGCTCTCCTCTGGATGTTCCAGACAGCACTGGGCTGCACTGGGGTCGGTGGGCATGCTGGATGGCCCCCAGGATAAAAATACACCCCCTCCATTACCGCCCTCAGACACCTTGGTCCAGCAGGCCGGGCCACTCAGGACAGCCATTACGCCTGCCACTGCACCAGGAGAAGGTCACAGTTTATCACCCCTACACAAACACCCCCTCCACCTTCCCTCGCTCACTCCATCCCTCCACCTCTCCATCCCTCCATCTCGGTCGTATGGTCTGAGTGTCCATCAGCTCATATCAGCGGTGGTGAGTGGACAGAACAGGGAGGGTCTATTATGACCGGTTGGTGGTGTGTGTGTGTGTCTGTGATCTGTGTGTGTATCTCTTAATGGACAGTTTAAATGAGAAGCAGCTTGAGCAGCCATACTGAGTTTGTGTAGCACCCCTGGCCCTTCTTGCTCTCTCTATCTCTCTATCTCTCTCTCTCTCTCTCTCTCTCTCTCTCTCTCTCTCTCTCTCTCTCTCTCTCTCTCTCTCCTCTCTTGGTTCTATCTGTCTTTTTCTCTCAGTATTAGTAGAGAGTATTTTTGCTCTTTTGGGAACACTATTTTGGGTTTCTGGTATGTTATTATGTATGAGTGTAAATGTGTTTGCGTGTAGGATGGGGGTGGGTGCACATGTGAACATACCAATATAGGTATGTGTGTGTGTAATAGTGTGCTCTGTGTGTGTGTCTGTGTGCATGTGGGCTCTTATGTGTGTGTGACAGAGAGAGGAAGTAATAACCCCCCCCCCCTCCCCCCTCAGCCATCCCATCCCTCCAAGGCCCTAACTCCTTTTTTATGTGGCGTTAAAGAGGCCTTCTCTCCGGAGCAGAGATGGTTTCATCCACACAGTCACATGGAGACCGGAGAGGGGAGGGGGGTAAGCCCCCCCCCTCCCCCCCCCCGCCTACTTTCTGCTCTCTCTTACACTTTAGCGAGGACCACCTCTCTGTGTCTTTCACTACCTGCTCTTGGAGGCAAGGCTGACCTGACAACTTGAAAGGTGGGGGGGGCGTTTGTGGTCCAGGGTCGCAATCGTGGAGTGAGGAGGTCGGTGGGATCTCTTATCAAAGCCATCAGAAATGCCTTGTCGGCAACCATTCATTGGGCTGGGGGGGAAAATAAACCAAACTGCGACCACAATGACAGAGTGTTTGCTAGATAACGTTGGCCCACGGGGGTCCCTTCTCTGCTTTCTCTTTCCGTCCATCACCCGTTCCAATGACTCTCCATCTTTCTATGACCCCTCAGTTTGTTTATTTCTCTCTCTCTCTTTACTGTTCTTTCTCCCTTCTCTTGATCACCCATGACTTACTCTTCTTACCATCTCTCTCTCTCTCTCTTACCCACTTCCGCCTCCTCTCTCTCTCTCTCTCTCTCTCTCTCTCTCTCTCTCTCTCTCTCTCTCTCTCTCTCTCTCTCTCTCTCTCTTTCCCTTTCTCTCTCCCCCTGTCTCTCCCTCTCTCTGGCTGGTTTCATGAGGCAGGAAACAGAAAGGCTCAGTGTGGGAAGCCACTTGTTATCTGAGAGTCTTGGGAATCGAGGCCTCGGTGGAGGCTTCACTCAGCGCGCTAATGAAACTCGGACAATTTAGGTGCTTTCGTTCCCGACATACTTAGACCCCCCATCCCCACAGGTCCATCTTCTGCTCCTCAGCCTCCCTGGCCCCCCGGCCTCCTCCTGGCCTCCTCCTCATTCTTCCCCAGTCTCTCCTAGGGTCCCCAGCCTCATCTTCTCTCCCCAGCCTGTCCTCGTGTCCTCCACCCTCTCCTTACTCTCTTCCCCTGTCCCACTGTTTCCTATCCTCTCCCCAGCCTCTACTACCTAGCCTCCTCCTGTCCTCTCCCCAGCCTCTACTACCCAGCCTCCCCCTGTCCTCTCCCCAGCCTCTACTACCCAGCCTCCCCCTGTCCTCTCCCCAGCCTCTACTACCCAGCCTCCCCCTGTCCTCTCCCCAGCCTCTACTACCCAGCCTCCCCCTGTCCTCTCCCCAGCCTATCCTGTCTCTGTAGGGGGCATTGTTCAGTACCTGTTTGAAACAAGTTAGACCTTCAAACAGTATACAACACATGATGGACAGGTCTTTAAAAGTCACACATGGCCTCTTGAACCAGAGTAAATCCTTTCTATTCAATCTCTGGTTAAAGCTGGAAGATTTAAGTTTCCAAATGTTAACAATGCGCCAAAGATCCACTAAGATCACCTTTGTTTTGTCACATAGTTGAGGTTTACCATCCTCAGGTGAGTGTGTGTCTGAAAGACCTTCTTCTCCCATCCTCCTCCCCCACTCTTTTCCTTCTTATCAAACCTAATAGAGGTTCCCACAAGTAGCATAGGTGTGTGGATCAGGCAGGGAGGCAGGGAGGCAGGCATGAAGGAAGACAGATACGCAGGAAAGGCCTGTGAAGCCCCCACCCGCACCTGCCACCCCCACCCCCCACCCCCCCAGTGTGGGTAAGGTAAGACTTGGCCGCTGGGCATCCGACTGAGGGGCTCAGGTCCCTTTGTGCTGGATCCCTGACAGCTTGGGGAGAGAGGCGCAGCCAGGGAGCCCGCCCCTCCCATCCACTTTCACCTGCGATATTGTCTGCTCTTGGGTGGGTGGAGGTGGGGTGAAGGAGGAGGGCGGGGTGGAGGGGTGAAGGAAGAGGGAGTTGGAAGGGGGGGGGGAGTGGAAGGGGGGGGGGGTTGAAGAGCAGGACAGGGAGATGTCCCCACAGGGCATGGGGTGTTCCTGTATCTTGATATCCCAGCAGGCTTTGCAAGCCTCCAGAGAGAGGTTAAATGAAGCTAGGGCTGTCTGACGGACAAAGGGCGCAGGTCAGCGGCCAGGTCTTTGATCCAGCCCTGCCCTCCCCGGACCTCAGATCCACACCGCTTTGTTTCACCTTGCCTTTCTTTCCCCCCAGGCTAACTCCCCAACCCCAGCCCCCCCCCCCCCCCCCCACCCAACCACCCCTTCCACACCCCCACCCATTTTTTTCTCTCCTCTCAATCTGTCTCCGACAATGGAGTCACTTACAAAGCGCTGAGCGCTGTATGGTCTGCCAGTCACCAGAGGGGAGAGGGAGGTTTCAAAGGGAAGGCAGAGGGGTTCAGTGTCTCCCAGGTCCCTAGTGAGGAGATGGATACGCAGTCTTTCGGTCCCCCGGACTGGACCGCAACCCCACGACTGCAGAGGGCCCAGTGCTGACAACAAAGACCCTACCTTATGGGGATCTTGGGATGGGGGGGGGTTGAGGGGAGAATCATGGAGGAGGGGGAGAAGTGGGATGGACGGGCAGGGGCGGGGGTGTCCTGGGATGGGTTAAGAATAGAGAGACGGAGTGTACCATGTTGACCCAATCACCTGTTGAGGGAAGAAGTTGTTGCGAAGTTGTTTTCGCTCTTTTTTTCCCCCTCATATTTTTGCGTTCTTAAATGATTTCTGTTGGACGTTAAACAAGAAGCAGACCGACAGAGAACACTCCAAAGTATTTAGGAGTTGACATTTTACGGCCAAAAGTAAAAAACCACACACACAAAAAATACAACCCTGAAGTTAGGTTTCCTCCCCCCCTCCACTCCTCTTCCTCGAATGTTCTGAAGGGAGAACATAATTTCTCTTGGATTGCCAAACCTCCCTCTTCTGCAGGTGTGGTGAGACCAAAAAGAACAAACGTGGTTTGAGTTTGCCCTTCCCGCCTCCCGCCTCCCGCCTCCCCCCTTCGCCAAAACGCTCAACTGGAGCCTTCGCCTTTGCTCCTCTGCACCCCTCTTTTGCTCCCTCTCTTCAAGGTTTTTCTAACAACCGTAGCCAACTGACTCTTCTCTCCATCCTCTAGCCTCGCTCAGTCTTAAGGCACTAAGGGGCTGAGGCCGTCTCTGGCCCAATGGCACGTCAGATTTGTGCCCTTGCAGAGGCCACTCAAAGAGAAAAAGTCACTCATTTAACTGTGAGCTATTATTCATAGAGACTTATCCCAGATACTGACTTCAACTACAGGGGTTGCTGCGTATTGGTAAGTGGGTGTAACCATTGGTACACAGGGTGATGTTGGTGATTATTGCTTTGCTATGTAATGACTTGGTTTGCAGGTAGCGATCATCGCCAGCAGGCACTGTGCCTGCGTCAGCAGAACAGAACCTGTGGCATCCTATCTGGACCAGCATTCCACAAGACGTGAGTTACGAGGAGCGCAAGTTG
This sequence comes from Osmerus eperlanus, assembly GCF_963692335.1. Lineage (NCBI taxonomy): Eukaryota > Metazoa > Chordata > Actinopteri > Osmeriformes > Osmeridae > Osmerus > Osmerus eperlanus. The sequence goes on along the minus strand of NC_085026.1, from coordinate 8,333,200 downwards.
GAATCAGATGAGCAGTCAGATTGCCCAGCAGCCATCCTTGACCTGTGGTTGGGTGGAATAGTCAGAACTAGTCAGAACTACAATCATATTGTATCATGGGATCTCTTTCTCAGAACATTTTCAGTGCATCAGTTTCCAATGTTGTGGAAAACCAGACTTGGTTAAACACAGCGGACATGTTGTTTAGGCTTTTAAACCTGTTTTGGGGTTTGGTTCAAAGCCGTAGGATTATGGCAGTTCTGAAACGTGTTATTGTTGTCCTGGGACATCTCTGTGTTTATGTACTGTGTATGTGTCTATTGTTGAATTATGAAGGTGTAGAGTCATGTGTACTGTATGCATTGTGTATGGACGTGTACCTGTGTATGTGTGTGTAAGTGTGAGTTGGTTTACACTCCTCTGCTTGTGTGTTCCCATGTGAGTGTGGGAGTATGCTCTTCAGTGTGTGTGTGTGCGTGTATGTGTGTGTGTGTGTGTGAGTATTGTGGGGGGGCCCGGCCGAGGGCCACAGGGGCTGGAATGCGGGGCCTGCACTGGGGGCCTCCATGGCGCTAATGGATTAACAGCCCGACTTGGCATGCTAATGGAGATTGTCTGTGATGTAATGAGCTTTTAATTAGGTCACCTCTGAGCTTGACCCTCTTGTAATGAGGGGGGGTAGGAGGGGGGAGGGGTTGGCTGGGAGGCAAGGGGGTGGTGGGGGGGGGGGGGGCTAGTGATAGCACCCTGACCTGCAGGTGTGAATCGACCTGGGTTGTAAACAGGGCTGGACATTCCTGACATTCCCCTAGCACCCCCCCCCCCCCTTACAACCCCCCTTCCCCTCCTCTGCCCCCCACACCCCCCCTCCTCTTCTCTCCCCCCACCAATAAGCCTTCACCAGCGCTATGGGTGGACACACAGCGAAACAATTGGAGCCACATTTCATGCTCCGAGGTGCTTTGCCATCCGTTTGGGAAAAAAAGAGAGTCTGAAAGAAAGAGAAAACGACCCCCACCCACCACCACCTCTTCTCCCGATCCACCACGTCTAAGGAGCTGTCAGTTCCCATTGACATGACCTGGATCCCCATTGAAAACGAGACCAGCGGGAGGGGAAAGATCTTATTAAGATACGATTCATCCTGTACTGGCACCTCGTCCACCTCTGACCGGTCTCTCTCTGCTTAGGGATGTTTCATTGCTCTCTCTCTTTCTCTCTCTCTTCCTCTTTCTCTCTCATTTCCTCTCTTCCTCTTTCTCTCCCTTCCTGAAAGGTGCCGCTTTGGCACAAAGTGGCGCCCTGATACCACCCTACGGCCCCTGATAGCGCTTTACGGCTCCTGATAGTGCTTTACAGCCCCTGATACCGCTCTACGGCCCCTGATACCGCCCTACGGCCCCTGATACCGCCCTACGGCCCCTGATACCGCCCTACGGCCCCTGATACCGCCCTACGGCTCCTGATACCGCCCTACGGACCGTCCCTGACAGAACACAACGCCTCTTTCTTTTCAGAGAGAGAGAAGAAAACTCGGAAACAAGAGAGATGGGATTTCAGAGATGGGATTTGAGAGATAGAGAGAGAGAGAGAGAGAGAGCGAGATAGAGAGATAGAGAGGGAGGGAGGGAGGGAGGGAGGAGGGAGGGAGGGAGGGGGAATCTGAGAGAGAGAGAGAGAGAGAGAGAGAGAGAGAGAGGGAGAGAGAGAGAGAGAGAGAGAGAGAGAGAGAGAGAGAGAGAGAGAGAGAGAGAGAGAGAGAGAGAGAGAGAGAGGGGGGGGAATCTGAGAGAGAAGTCCATCTGCAATCATTAGAAGTGGCATGTGAAAGGATTCCAGGACTTCTGCCAGGACTTTTATTGCTCTATTTATGGGCATTGCATTATTATAAGTATTGCACGATTATTTTAACAGGGCTTTTACAATGTGGCCCTAAATGTGGTGTTGGACTAAGTGTAAATGAGGAACACTCTTAAGATTTTCTGCTGTTTCTTTTCTTTTTTTCTGTCTCTCTCAAAGCTAAGTTGTTCTCCAAACATTTTATCAGCACCCATTAGCTTCTAATTAGAGACAGTTGTATGGGTTGTCGAAAACTGGGCTTACGAAATTCACTGTTTGTTGTTCCCAAGGTGAGGAGGCAGGGTCTGACAGGTTTCTGTTAGGGAGGCTACCAGGATGCGTGCTGCAGCTACACAGAGGTTGGGTGGTTGGGGGTGGGGTTGTTGGGTCACATAGGTGGGGTGGTTGGACATAGATAGGTTGGTTGGGGTGCTTGGGGTAGATGGCTAGGGTGGGGTTGGCTTGATGGTGGAAGATACTGTTGTTGGGGTGTGGTGACGTTTTGTCATTGAGAACAATGGAATTAAGCTTATTTTACATGATAATTGCTGCACAGGGCTTTTTTAAATACATACTTTTAGATACATTTGACAACTGGGCTTTGCTTTGCCTCCCAAACGACACAATAATTAGACTGTACATTTCTAGTACTAAATACTAGTGGGACTGTACCTAAAGATAATCCCCTCTGCACTGACTGCATATAGTCTAAACAAAAACAACATAGAAAGAACCAGAAGGACAGGGACCCACAAGGTGGTAAGTAGTGTCCGTCTCTCCCTTGTTCCCCACTCCCTCTTCCCCCCTCTTCTTTTAGTGGCCTAGACTCATTAGGATCCTATAAAGGGGCCTGTCTTAATGGGGAGCCTTTTATAGGGCCCTCCCGGGGCCCCGGGGGATAATCAGACTGCAGTAGGAAGTCGTCTGTCTTGATAGTCTGCCCCCACTTCTCAGCGGTGGTCCGGCCAGGCCAGGCCTCGGCCCCCTCTCTGACACACACACACACACACACACACACACACACACACACACGGAAACACACACACACACACACACACACGGAAACACATTTACACACGTGTCCACAGTTAAACACACACGCTCACTTTGTTTATATCTTCATCCACTCTTTCTTTTCTCTTCCTCTTCTCCTCTTCCTCATACAGTTGTTTTTCGCTTTTAGTTGTTCCCATTGCATTATAGAAGTCAGGAAGCAGGCAGGCAGGCAGGCAGGCAGGCAGGCAGGCAGGCAGGCAGATGCAGGCAGGCAGGCAGGCAGGCAGGCAGGCAGGCAGGCAAAAAGACAGACAGAGCGAGAGACAGGCAGGCAGGCATAGAAGGAAGCAGGCAGCCAGGCCACTTGCAGGTTTTTAATTGCCTTCATCCTCCCCCTCGGCCCAGCCGGCTGCGGCTCTTTTATGAGAGGCGGGACCCGGAGGCTGCTCCTCACACTGCCCAAGGTCTTCCTTTTCTCTCCCCGGGCTGGGCACTTTGCCCTGGGGCTGCCAGCCTTCCTACCCCCTCTTCCATCTGGGGGACAGAGGTGGACCTGCTGGACAGTGTCCTTACCTTGTGAGCCGGCAGATAGGGCCCGGAGGACGAGGGCCCCCGTGGAGGCCACAGCTGATTGGACAGCCTCTCATCTGGGTAGTTGGAGAGGAAGAGAAGAGGAAGGAGAGGAGAGGAAGAGAGAAGAGGTGGAGAGGAAGAGTGGATGGGGTGAGGAAGAGTGTAGGGGTGGATGTGTGTGATGGGAGTCTCTTTCGATGGTGGAGAATCTGCTTGAAGAACCCAAAAGAGGTATGGATGTACTCGGTCTAAAAGAACACTTCACATCTGATTGATGTCCTGTGTTAGCCTGATGCTAACCAAACACATCCCCCGTTTTAGAGAATGACTCTTTACTGGTATTTCATATCAAACACATGGAATCGTCCAGCCTCAGCTTTTGTTTGTGTCAATATAATATAGATGTTAGCTAGCTGGCAATAGCGGCTCTAATGCACTCAGATCTGTTGTGTAAACCCAGGGGCTTAAGCAGATAATGAAGATTCATTTTATGTAGTGCCTTTGGTGATTAAAATCGTGTTCATCAATGTCATGTCCGCCTGTGTGAGAATGAGGGTGAAAGCCTACCCCTGAGCCGGTGTTTACATCAGGAGGTCAGGGGGCATTCTCTGTTTACATCTGAGAACTGGGTGGTGGACGGGTGGGCAGGGGGCTTGTTTAGAACCGAAAATGCTGCTGTAGGCAATAACAATAATCAGATTACCTCTCTCTTTCTCTTTCATTCCGATCTTTCCCTTCTTTCTTTCTCCTCACCGACTTTTCTCGTGGTTGCCCGATTCAAAACAACTGCCGAGTTGATTCGTTGAAGGGCCGTATGATGTCACTTCCTGCCCGAGGGTAACTGTGGCAGATCCGCTTCCTCCCTCATTCATTCCAGAGGAGCTGTGAGAGGCGTGACCACACCACCACACACACACACGTCCAAGTCTGAGCCCAGGGTCTCTCTACTACAGGGCCTGGGCTCTGTGATTAGGAACAAGATATGTGCATCTGGGAAGGCCCACCATGTCTTTGGAAGAGGGAAAAGTGCCCGGCCAGCTGCTTTCTGTAACTGTGTCCAGCGTTAGGCCTTTTAATACTTGGCAGGAGATTCAAAGAGGGATTGAAGAGAAGGAGAGGAGAGAGGCAGAGCTTTTGGGGGAATGGAATGATGGTGCAGACCAAAACAAATTGTTTCTGGTTTCGCTTGGATGTGACAGATCAGTGTCAGATCAGACAAGAGTCTTGAATTCAAAAGAAAAGGATCAAATATGTGTCTTTGCAGGGCACATATACTGGACCCAGACTTTGGGGTGTTAAGAGTGGACTGGTGTTTGTGTGCGGATTGTTGCAAGTGCGTGCATGTGACAGAGAATGTGAGCGTGCATATGCTGTTGATGTATGCACATAGATGTGTGTGTACATGTGTGCGACGGAGAATGGGCGTGTGTGTGTGTGTATACGTATGTGTCTAGGTGTGTGTGTGAGAGCTAAGGGTCGTGAGGTTGAAGGTCAGGGCTAAGGCTGTGGTCCTGGTTGAGGGAAGCATCCATTACTCCTGCGGACGTAAGGGAAAAGTGAAATCCACTATCCCGTCCTAATGATGTTTTCTTTTGGAGGGAACAATATAAACATGCCCGTGACTCAGTAACGTGACCCGAGGTGGTCACTCCGGGGAGAGTCTTGTGTTTCTGTTACCGAAGCTTGAAACAACACCGTTCTCTCTGGCCGAACTAGGGAGAGAGGGGAGAGGGTGAGGGAGAGCGGGAGCGAGAGCATTCAGACCACCAAGAGTTAATGACCTCTGGAGATTCAGAACAGTCTGTCTACAAATGCTTCTTTTTTCTCCTCGTAAATAGTGAGAGAGGCAAGGCTGCCATCCAAGTGATTCAGGATGGCTCTCTAATTACTCGTAAACCAACCGAAATATTATTTGACGCAATTACGCATTTAAAAAGGTTAAGTAGCTCTAATGCGATACAGAAGTAACAGCGATTCAAAAAGACAATACAGCCCATTCAGTAAACTGAAATAATACACTGATACCAGCTTACATACTTGCCTGCCTGCCTGCCTGCCTGTCTGTCTGTATGTCTGCTTGCCTGTCTAGTCTGTCTGTCTGCCTGCCTGCCTGCCTGCCTGCCTGCCTGCCTGCCTGCCTGCCTGTCTGTCTGTCTGTCTGTCTGTCTGTCTGCTGCTGTCTGCCTGTCTGTCTGTCTGTGTGTCTTTGCTACACTTGGTACCAGTGTGGTGTTATTATGGCTGTCTGCGGAGTGCTGGGGTGAGGACTTCTCTTTGTTGTTGACAGGAGAGCAGTGATTAACGTGCCTTGTCCTGACCCCAGCTGTAGCTTGCACCCTGCACCCTCCCTCTCCTGTCCTCTCTACCTCTAATGGGTGAACCTGTGGCCTCTGAGAAAGCCTCTCCAGGACAGTGTGTGTGGGTGTGTGTGTGTGGCTGCATGTGAGTCAGAGTACATGTGTGATCGTGTGAATAAAAGTACACATGCGTGTGTGTGTGTTTTGAAGACTGTGTGTGTACGAAGCTCGTGGTTTCAAGAATAGTAGGGGGTAGGCGTTGGTAGTTTAATTGTCAACTTATTGCATGTTTCCACTGTTTTATAGAGAATTGTCGAAACCTTATTTTTTTTTACTTTGGAATTTTGTTTAAAAGGTGTGATGTCACCCAGCCCAGCCCCAACTCCATGTGCCTTGGAGCACCATAGACCAGGAAAATTAGAGGGGAACTTTCACATAAAAGCTGCCAGCTTGCTCCTTCTCCAACCCGGTCAGGTGACGCAAACGGTTGAAACAGGTATTTATGGACAAGGTCCATTTCTGCTGCCTGCGTTCTCACTCTCCCACAAATTCATTTCCCAATGACAGATAAGGACTTCTGATCACATTTTTCACACAGAGCTGTCCACTGTTTCTCTTCGATGGGTGTCTGGGGGAAAGCTAGCTGACCGCAGAGCCTGCTAGTTAGAAAGCTGCTGTTTGACTGAAGAATCCAGGAGAACTGTTTTCAACCAAGCTGTAGGATTTAGAGAACTTGCACTCTTTAGCAAACTTCCTGTCCACATCAGCCTTGAAACCACCCACCGTCTCCTCTGCAGTTCTGTGTGTTTGTGTGCATGGGCATGGGGACATGCGTGCCGGAAAGGTGTGTGCCTATTTATAATTGTGTTTGTTTGTGTGTTTGTTTGCTTATCTGAGTGTGACAGTATAGCACACTGTGACTGCATGCAATATGAGTGCACCCCACAAACCTATCACAACCTGTTACAAAAGTGCTTGCTTCCTCATCACTCCCCCCCCCCTCCCCCCCCGGCCAATATGTCCAGCTGTGTCCGTAATTCCACAAGCTAATCTTTCTTTTGCACCAGCATACAAATGTGTAAACACGTGGGTGCAAACTCCTCCACCTCTCTGTATCTGCCTTGCTTCCTCTCCTTGCTTACTTCTCTTCCCTCACGTCCTAGTTATAATTATAGCTGTCCGAGCCGTGATTACATGTTTACTCTGGTAGCTGGCCGACTGCCTGTCCCCAGTCCCACAGACCCTGCCTGCCTGCCTGCCTGCCTGCCTCTCTAAAGGGCTCCTCACCCGCACCCCAGAAGTGTCTTCAGTCACAAAACTGAAAGACATACGAGGAGAGACAGAACGAGAGAATGAGAGCCAGGGAGAAAGAGAGACAGAGAGAGAATGTGAGAGACAAATCCACCATGGCTTTGATGAAATATGTATTTGAACAAGTCTTCACCACACCAACCTTGTGTCTGGAGCCTCTCTCAAGCAGGCCGGGCCGAGCCTGACCACTGAGCTCCACAGGACCTGAAGAAAGGGGGGTGGCGGCAGAGGGGGGGGGGGGGGGGGGGGGGGGTGGAGGTGAGGGTGGGCGGGTGAGTCGCACAAAATGACTGGCCTGAGTAGACGACAATACATTTATATTTACAGTCAGACAGCGGCTCGCTTCACAAAGGCCTGGGATCAGAGAGGTATTGTTAGCCTGGGACAGAGAACACTGAACAATAGCATTAGGAAGATTTACAAGTGTTTTCAAGGTTCATTGTCCAATCTACAAAACAGTTTCCAGTGCTTTTTGTTCTTTACAGAGAACTGTGTTCAGACCAAAAATGTTTCCACTGAAACGTTACAGTTATGAAAAGATTTATGATACAATTAAAGGTGATTTGATGTAACAAAGCCTTTGAACACAGGCGAAATAGCCTTACTTCTGAAATGATATTAGTAGGCAATTGTATTTGCAATCTACTGTACTGTAACAACATCATAACCATCTGTTTTTGCCTTTGAATGCGCAATGTTGTTTTAAATGACTCAGGATCAGAGCAGAATTTGCAGACCACTCTCTCACGTTGCCTAGCGATGCCTATTAATCTCCCTATAGCAGCTAGGTATAAAGGTCTCTGAAGGCCAGGGGAAAGGTCATCATTCCATAGGTAATTAACACTGACCGTATAGAACTCCACAGAAAGGACCAGTGGGAGTCTGACCATCCCACGACATCTCGTTCATTTGATGAACCACAGAATCGTACAACACATAGAACAAAATCGCAGTATGTTCTATGGTTTTAGGATCTCTGGTTTGCTACATGTTGCGGTCCAAACACATGCTCATGTCACGCTTTGACATGTTTATGCTGTGGCATTTTTCCGCGGGCAGCAGGACTGACCTCCGAGTTGACAGGTAATCCTTGGGATTTGGCTACAGCTAATCAGTTCAACACTCGACCACAGGTCGCTTGAGAGGACCACTGGGCAAATAGACATGGGAGAAAATGTAGCAAACAAAGAATTAAGAGCAGGAAATGCTATATCCCTGGTTTATTTAGGTCAGTACAATGTTTAAACAAATGACTAGCAAAGAAGCTAAATTCATGGAACACTGAAGGACAGGCTGATACTGGGATTTGCAACGTTGTTTCATTGAGTTGTAATCGTTAGCGGAGGTTTGGCTGGAAGGGGTCATTGAGTGGAAGCTGGTCTGAGCCAGGTTAAGAGTTGGATGTCCACAGCTTGTATATTTGTGAATGTTTGGTTGTAAACTGCATTCGGTATCCAGTTACCCTAATTTCCTGAACAAGAGCAAACAAATAAATAGGTTCTCGTATAATAAAGAAACTTTAGTGCAAGGGTGGAATGGATATGGAGGCTCTCTCTCGCTCAGTCCCTCCCCACACACAAGCACATGCACACGCACGCACACACAGTTTAGAGATAGTCCCTTACTTGCAGACATGCTGAAGCCTTCACATTGCGGCCCGCTTGGCTGCTGTCCTTGTAATGGGCTGTATCTGCTCTCTCTCTGAGCCCAGGAGGGAGGATGAAAGCCAGGCTGACAGACTTTTATCTGTCCTGATGAAAGTCCACCATTGACACCACGCACTTAAGAGGAAGTGTCACTCACTAGGAGGACTCTCTCTTCCACCGTGCATCAGGACGGACGGCTAACGCTCCCCCCCCCCCCCTGTCCCTGTCCCTGTAAATGGTGAGCTCATGCTTCGGCCTACCACGGCGAGTATGTGTGTCTGTGTGTGTGTGGGGGGGGGGAGGGAGAGGGGCAACGGTCGCTAAGCAGCAGCGTTTGCGGCGTTTTTTTCCACCGAGAAAGTCGAAGTGAAAGGAAATGAGGTTAGGTGACTCCGTCACGGTGGTGTGTGTGAAATCCAAGCGGTCATTCCCTCCCCGGCGTCCCCGTCGAGGCCACCTATGACTCACAATGACTCGACGTCTCCAAGCTGCTCCCCTTCCCCCACCTCCACATGATTGGTTTTTATCAGCATTGTTGCAAATATGATTCTTTCCCAATCGCCCACCTCACCAATGGCAACCTCCACAAAAGTCAAACACGGGGCGGGCACTCGACCCTGTTTTTTACGGACGAACAAAAGGGGACAAAAAGTGGCGTCGGAGGGGGGGGGGTCCGCCGTGATTTGATTGGTGTGAAGTGAGGGGAGAAAAAGGCCTGTCAAGCCCTGAGACCATACCTCAACAAAGGCCGATCTCATTGTAAACGTTATACCGCTCAACCGCTGGCCGGCAGGCTGGCTGGCGGGCTGGCTGGCGGGCTGGGGGCGTGGGACAAAAGATCAGCAGGCCATGCAGGGCCGGGCCAGGCCCTCCCCTGCGGCTCTCC
>NC_085026.1:8293964-8323473 GCF_963692335.1 Osmerus eperlanus | reverse complement strand
TGAGCACCTGCAAGTGCTCACTTTGAAAGATGTTGCAGGCCCAAGAATGCGCACAGTAAACACACGAGAGCTGTATTTATAATAAATCAGCTTTATGGCCCTCTGATGGAGGTGATATCAGTGAAATTTATGCTGAGAGACCTCTCCGTCCTCGGCATACAGCTGGGAGATAGCGTTCCTTCATCCTTCCTTCCCCCTGCCCTGCCTGAGTGTCCTGGCTCAGCGCTGGCTAGCACAACATGGCTCTCTGTGTGGCGAGTCCTGTGGCTTCTGGAACACTGGAGAACAGATTGAAATAGACTGGGGCTGGTGGGGTGGGCAGCAGTTTGTGTGTATGTGGGTGTTTTTGTGTGTCTGTCTGTTTGTGTGTGTGTATGTGTCTGAGGGTGAATGTGGGTGAGTGTTCTGTAAAAGAAGGTTTGTTGGTGGTAGGGGTGTGTGTGTGTTTGAGCGCGAGTGTGGGTATTTTAGAACATGGCTTCAGTGGTCGAGGCAGAAGGCGATGGAGTGTGTGAGGATGGATCAGTGCTCGGTGACTTTAGCTCGTCTCTGGTTGAACCCCACATTCCAGACGCTCCTTCACATCGTCCTTCAGCACCGCCCTCAGGGCGGCGATAAGTGCGACTTGTCATGAAACACACATCCCTAAAAATAAAACTAAAAGATCTCAAACTAAAAACCCAGGCATGTGAATAGGAGTGGAATCACCCCCCCCCCCCCCACCCCCACACACACACCGCCCACTCCACCCTCAATATAGCCCCCACCCAGCCCCTGCAGGCTGTCTGAGTCCCCTCCAAGCACCCCAGATGGTTCCTGTCACCCCTGGCCAACGTACAGCAAATGAGTTTAAAAGCGATGATGTCACACCCTGCAAGCGGTTGTGTGGTTTCACCTTACAGAACCCATTCCCATCATTCCACGATGAAAGGTGACCACCCGCCTCTGTTTGGTTTTCAGCAGATGCAGGCAATAATAACAAGGGCTGAGGCTGGAAGTGTTCCTCAAGCCTCCAGAATGCCGTGGAGTTACACATAATGAGGACGGAAGGAAACTGCGCAAACACTGTTACTGAGAGGTTTTTTTTCTCTCCCTTTCTCAATTAAACCTCTTTTTCTATTTGTTGTGTCTTTGTCTCCCACTCTCCTTCTCCTTTTCTTTTGCTTTTCTTTCTCTCTTTTTCTCTTTCTCTCTCTCAATCTCTCTCTCTCTCTCTCTCTCTCTCTCTCTCTCTGAGCAAGGCTTCTGTAAATATTTGTTGTTCTGTTGTCAACACTACCCACAAGGACCACAAATAGTTCATCCAGTGCTATTTTTGAATTGTCCAAATATCCCAACATAGGTGGACTACTCATATCAGAAAATTGGACCAGAGTCAATGACAGCAGTAGTCTCCCTGGGTGAACTCCAGTCAGTCGTTAAGAGAAAGCTCTAATTAATGGCGTGGCTCTGACTAATAGGCCTCAGAGTGGGGGTTACTCATTTTGTGGTTAAAAATCTGGCAACTCATGGATCTCCCAGCCAGGAGGATGTGTGTGTGTATGTGTGTGCATGTGCTAATTGCTTGTGTGTGGTGTCTTCCTCGTGTGATAAATAAATAGCAGATACACTGTCATAAAATGTCTTTTTTAACAGGCTGCTAACATCTGGGGCCGTGCTGGGAGGGACACCATGGAGGGATGGCGGCAGGTTCTGACTCAGACCAGCCCCACGGTGTTTGGAGACCTCGGAGAACAAACCCAGGTTGCCCTCTTTCCATCCCTTCCCTCCCTCCTTTCCTCCGTCCCTCCCTCCCTTTTCTTCTCACCTCCTCTCCCCCGCCGTGTCTCGGGGCTCCCTGCGGGTGGAGCGAGGTACGGGAGGGGAAAGCGGCGGAACAACGCAACAAATTTGGCAGTTAACCCAGCACCAACCGCTGCCTTGTTTGAGGGGTTGCCATGGTGACCCGTGCGCCCCCCACCACCCCCAACCCTCCCCCCCCGTGGCGGATTCGGGCTTCCCGTTTTTCGCACTGGCGGCGCCCGGGAGAGGAGGCAGCTTGGGATGAGAGGTGTTGGTTACAGCGGAACTGGAGAACGACTGAAGGGAGGAGGGGGGGAAGAAAAACACGACGGAGAGAAGGAAGAAGTGAAGGTGTGCGAGTGCGTGTTTGTGTGGGAGAGAGAGAGAAATAGAGGGAGGTTCACTGGTTCATTGCAGCTTTCAGAAAATGGAGCTCATCTTTAATTCCTTCCACCCCGCTCGTCAACATTATTCATGTGTGTGTGTGTGTGTGTGTGTGTAGGGCAAATGCTTTTCCACACAGCATGAGGGCCTCCTGGGATAGACTGTGTGTGATCTCAGACAGGTTGAGTCTGCAGTTTATCCATAAATCGGGACTGTAATATAACCACAACCACACACACACCCAAAACCACACCCACACATACAATCACACACACCCACGCACACTCAAAGATGTTTTATAAAAGGTTTTTTAAATTACGTATATTCCCATAGCGTTTTGGGGAAAGGACAAGTTAACACACATACAACCTTCTCCCCCCCCCCCCCCCCGTGCCCCTCCATCCCCTACCTTGTTGACAGGCGTGATGTTCAGCTGCAGCTCTCGAGGTCTCAGTAAAACACACCAGCAGGCACAATGCTTGCGATTGTCCTTTCACACTTCCATTCTGTCTGTTCCCTTGTCATCTATCTATTCTGCATTCGATGGTGGAAAATGTGTGTCATGTCATCCGGCCCCGGGGATGAGAGGAAGAGCAGCTAGAGGAGGGAGGAGGAGGGGGGAGGAGGGAGGGAGGAAGAGGAGAAGGAGGAGGAGGGAGGATGAGGAAATGTGTCTTGAGTTAGCCAGACCGATTACCACCATGACTCTGGAGCTACGATCACTTAGACTACAAAGTTTCTTTTTCTTTATGTTTCTTTAAATCATCTCTGTTTATTTGCTGGAAAAGACTTCTCAATGGTCGTTTATGGATTTGTACTTGCAGGGCAGTGACGCTCTGTGGAGTCATGGAGTGGAGCTCTCTCAGTAAGGAGATCCAACTGAGAAGGAATTACAGGTAATGTGACTAAGCCTGCTTTTAAGACCTTCCGAGCAGTCAACAACTCCGGTCACTTCCTGGATCGTAACTATCTGATTAGGGATCAGACCAGGCCCACCCTATGTCTAAACATGAGGTCGTAACCTAAACTTTCACCCACCATGGGCCAAACAGCCCTCTAGGCCTAGACACAAACCAACACACACCCACATCCAATCTCAGTAAACAGTCCTTCATTAAAAAATACCCTATGAATAGCAGTTAAAGTACGAAACATTGACTTGTAAATACGCAATGTATCACTATGAGCACTTAGAGAATATAGGGGGAATCTTGACGCAATTTTTAGTCACAGTGGTGTAGTCTAGTATGAAGTAGGTGGCATAATATCAGTTTCCATGCCCTCCCCCCCCCATCACGCCACAGATCACAATCACATCACAATCTAAAGAGCATGAGTTAGTGTGTTGTACTTTGCTAAATGAATGCATGAGTCGATAAGGATCCAGTAGTCTGTCTGTAGCTCATGGCTACAGTATGACCTAGTCAAGGATGATGTGGGCCAAGCTCCACCAGAGATCCAAAGAGCCATACCGCAGACTGAAACCCAGACACTCAGAGTGTGTGTGTGAGTGTATGTGTGTGCCTGCCAGACACTCAGTGTGTATGGGATTGGGGTGTATGCGTTGTGTGTATGCATTGTGTGAGTGTGTCTAAGAGTGTGTGGGGTAGACTGGATCCCACCCCTGAGTTTCAGCTCTCAAATCAACGCACAGAAAATAAACACTGCACTGCCAAAGGAACTCGTTTATCAAATCTGCAACTGCACTCATAGGGCAAAATGACCTACAATTACAAGCCCAGCTAGAAATTAACTTTTCAGTCAGCCATCCAGAAAAAGATCATAGGACATCCTACAAATGGGAATTCTTCAGCCGTCCCCCCATCCCCCATACCTTCCATCAAACTCCCTATTTACCAAGATGGTTGGTTACTGTCCTGCAATCCTTCAAAGGAAGAAAGGTGGCCTGTTTATGAATCAGACCCCAGTCGTGAAGTGGTGGGTAAATCACTTTTAATCACTGTGTGTGTGTGTGTGTATGTGTATGCACAAGCAATGTGCATCCCATCCCACTTTTATCTGCAAACTTTCCTCCAAATATTCCAGACAGACCCCATACTTACATGGAGTAGAGCTCTCTTCCTACCAGTTTCTCTAAGATATTCCAACCACTCCCTGAACATCAGTCATTCAAGCTGAAGCTGTTACGCACTGCTGGCCCAGGACTAACCCAGAGGAGAGGGACTCTTTAAAGTGAGCAAAGTTCCCTCCTAGTTTAATTATGTAGTGTTGGGTGGAACCTGGGGGCCCTCCATTCAAGATGCTGCTTTTTATCACAGCACACACACACTATCTGCTCACACCGAGACCGGAAACACACTGCATCCCAAACGGCAGGTTTCACGGCCTCTTTCATCATGCCAGGGTATTGTGATGACCTCATCACTCGGGCACCCAGCGTCTACGGAACTCTGAGCAGACGACCAGCAGCGAGCTGTGATGTCACATCATCACATGACTCCCGGCCAGCTGGGGTTCAGCCCAGGGGACATGACACCTTCTCAACCACAGGTTCAGCACTTCAGCTGGATTAGACTGTCTGGTTCGTTATGTAAAACAGGAATAACTAACTAACACTGATGATCACGCTCCACTTCTGACAGTTCATCTCTGTTATGGATTCTTGGAGTATACAGCTCATTTTTAAGGTGTCACCTAAGTTACTTTATGGTATGTGTTGCTTCGCTGAAACCCGGACACACATACACAAACCCACATACACACTGAAAGCATTCAACTCCAACACATTGATATGATGACAAACAGTACAGTACTTCACATGCCTCTCAGTCTCCGATCAAGCCTTGGAGCAGTGTTGACATTACAAACAAATTTACTTCAACAAATATCCAAGCTGGAGACAGCAAGTTTGATAAACATCTCAGTGACTCCTGGCAATTTAATACATGTTGTTGCCATTACTGTTTTGATAGATCAGTTTTGCACCTAATCAGTCACTGCAAGCTGCTTGCACAAGGTCTGTTGACACGTTCACAAAGACGTCCAGCTATGATTTGAATGGTCCATTGCTGTGTTTTGGCAGTTCCGTGTTTTCTTAGAACCCAAGGAGAGATGATCATGCTGAAAAATCACGTTTGAAGACATTCTTTCAAATCAAATGCTGCACATTTTGGGTAGTGGTGTGGATCAAGTCCTGAAAGTACTGCAGACAGCAGACTCCAGTCATCCTCTGCTCTCTTCCCTCTCTCCTTTCTTCAATTTGCTTCACTGCCTCTTTTCTTTTCCTACATTAGTGTCTCTTTTTCCTCTCCTTTCCTCCACAGTACTCCTGGCTCTCCTCTCGTGTACCTTTCTGTTGTCTCCTCTCCTCTCTTCCTACCCACAGAGCTCCCACACAGAGATGTTAGCATATTCGGACTGCTTGGAATTCCAGCCTGCCGTCTTGGGAACACACACTGCATTTAAAACTTGTTGGGTCCTTTCAAGTTTTATTTGAAAGTATGTAATTACATTCTTGAAAGAATAGCAGGTCCCCGGAGTGATTTATTTGCTGTATTAAATGTCAAGGTTTGAAAAGACACAGTTAACACTCGCTCATCCACTTAAGAATTTCTCAAAGTCCTGAAACACAAGATGACCTCTGGTCTAAGGATTTTTAGTAAAAAAACAAAACAAACATCAACTTGTTGGGAGGGGAGGAAAGGATAGAGAAAGAGAGAGGATGGGGAGTGGGGAGAAAGAAGTTAGAAGGCTAAAGAAGCCCACTTTGACAGCTCACCTTCAGTTCAAGCTCTCGTGTAACCACTCACTCAGTCGGGAAGCCCTAGTGGGTCCCTGGTCTATTTGGGATTAATGAGGTCACACAACTTTGCCTCAGCCTCGGCTCCTTCCCTGGAAGACAGTGGACGGTGTGCTGTGTATATCATTCTCCTGGTTCCTGGAATGAGCGGAGGGGTTACTTAAAAGGCCCGGCCTGCCGTCATTGCTGCTCTGCTCGCGTTCAGGGTCAAAGAGTCAGGTGCCGCATATTTACTTTTGATGGTCTTGCGATCCTCTAGTAATTAGATTAGAACAACTCTGCCTTTGGAATGGGGCTCTGGTTTGTTATGGTCAGGCAGCAGGATGTACTTTAAAGTTGTTTTTTTCTCATGTGTTTTAGAGTTACGTCTCTTCGCATAATTTGATTGGCTGGTTACGGAGCTCTTGTGTAAGGGATTGGTTGATTACGTGACTCTAGAGATTTTAGCACCCTGGGTAATATATGGTCACTGTGGTCATGCGATGCAAAAGCCAACCATTATCTGTCCTGTTCTCTCATCAGGCTGTTCTGGTCTTTCCTGTTCTATTATTGGTTGTTCCGCTCGGTTCTCCTCCGTCGTGCTGCTCAAGTCTTTTAGTGCTCCAGATCTGAGCACTTGTGAGGCTCCCTATCACAGGTCACCTGACTGCGGTTCGGCCTCTTCCCTGGCCTCTTCCCTGGCCTCTTCCCTGGCCTCTTCCCTGGCCTTTTCCCTGGCTCTATTTCCCCGGCCCTCAGCCTCACAGATCTCAGGCCTGGCCATGTCAAACCAGTGATTAAAGGAGTATCTCTAAGTGCCAATCCAGAAACCCCTGATAAAAAAAGCGTTTTAATCCATACGGAAGGTTCCCCAGTGTAACACTCCCCCCCCCCCACGTACACACACACACACACCTCCTCTCTAGCCTCCTTCCCCTCAACCTACCCCCACCACCCCCTGCCCCCTCACTCCCCAGAGCCCGGGCCGAAGGCGTGGGATTACTCAGCCTGAGGTCTGGATAGTGTTGGAGTAAGAGTGTCTCTCTCCCCTCCACACAGAGACAACAGCCTAAAATACACCCCTACTACCCCCCCCCTACACACACACACACACACACACACACCCTCCCCGCCCGCCACTCACTTGAGCCAGCTTCCTTTGATAAGATCGACCAGGGAGTGGGGTGGGGGCAGCTTCAAACCCGTTGGTGCAGAAGATGGAAGGGCATTAACGTCTTGTCACTCACTTGACCAGAGAGCCAGCGGTCATTCCCATCATCCGCAGACCTGGCCCGGTCAAACAGGGTTGAGTGTCTGTGATGGTCACCCTCTCTCTCCTTCTAATGAGGCTACAGGGAGGCCCTGTCTGTGGAACTGACTGGATCTGGACAGGACAGCACAAGGTCTTAAACTGTAAGAGTCTTTGACATTGTGTTATTTCAGTTAATAACAAGCACCCAAGTCTTTTTAAACAGCACTTCAGAGAGTATGCGAGCTGCCAAAATTAGGAAATCCTAGAGACATATTTCCTTCCAGTTTCCCAGCCCTCATTCAGGCAAAGTACATCTGTAGATCCAAATGGACACGAGAGCCACAAAAACGATCAAATATTCCTAGTAAAAGCAAATGGACTGTGTTTAATAAACAGCATTGTCTGTTCAAGAAGACAGGCCGGAAGAGTAAGGGATCTATCTTTGTTCTCTGGTAGTGTGTGTGTGTAGGATGTGTGTGTAGGATGTGTGTGTGTAAAGGAGGTGGAGGGTGGGAGGGCAGTTTCAGAATAGCATCCATCCGGAAAAGCTCCACCGATTCAACATCCATCCCTCTTCATTTTCTTGCTGTTTACTCCTGGGTTCATGAGTTTACATACCAATTCCATTATAGGGATTAAAATAGTTTGTTCAACCCCCACCACAACACCCCCACACCCCTCTCGACACCCCCCCAACCCCCCCCCCCAGCCCCCCCCAGCCCGCACTCCCTCCCTCCCTACCCTCCTTCTTTCTTTCAGTCTCCCTTAACCCCTCCCGGCACTTACAGGCTTTCAGATCCATGGGGCAGAGTTAGAGGATTACTTTGTAAACGCGCTATGGCACACAGACCATTACCCAGAAATGGGAGAAGGCCCGGCCCGGGGTTCGAAGAATGTTCCAGCAAGAGAGAGAGAGAGAGAGAGAGAGAGAGAGAGAGAGAGAGAGAGAGAGAGAGAGAGAGAGAGAGAGAGAGAGAGAGAGAGAGAGAGAGAGAGAGAGAGAGAGAGAGAGAGAGAGAGAGAGAGAGGGCCCCTAGTGAAAGCTAGGTTATGACACCAAGCTCCAGTGGTCACCTGTAAGCTGCAGGTGATTAGAGGCCTGGTGTTTCACAGGTGAGTGGCTGCAAGCACCATTTAGAGAGGAACACCTCTCTAAATGGCACCTGGAACACCTCACCTTTTTACCACACTCAACAACCAAGTCGCTGGGTAAACGTTCTGAAGAATGTTTTCCAAACTATTTGAGTCCAACCTGTGCAATTAGCAAAACTATTGAGCTTCCTTCTAGTTAGTGGTTTCTGTATTTGTGTAGCATTAGACAGTCAAGCCAGTCAGTTTGTCAATCAATGAATCAGTCAGTCAGTCCATAAATCAGTTCGTCAGTCAGTCACTTAGTGCCTGTGGGTCTGTGCCACCCACCCAGACAGGCTGGGATAATCTCCCAGGGATCTCACAGGGGCTAAGCCCAGTCAACCTCTGGGAGTGGACCTCCATCAGAGACCCCCAGGTGCTCCCCTCCTCTGAGCTCCCTGCTCCAGCATCCTACCCCAGGCCCAGGCAGACCTGGATGGGGAAACGCAGCCCAGCAAAGCCCTCCACCCCTCCAGGTTCGACCCTCCTCCTGTCTGCTCTAATGGAGCAACCCAAAAGATTATGGTCTCTTTGTGTCATGTACCATTATGGTAGACATGGTGCTTGTGTGGGAATCATTTTCTTCTGTATGTCTTACTCTGTGAATAAATAGTTGTGTGGCCTGTCAGTAATAGTGGGTGAGTGGCCAGATTGACTTGTTATGCTGGATAGACATATGGGACCAGATCCAGTCAGACTAAGTGTTCTGGAACTCATACTGACTAAACATTCTGGGCTTGTCTGTGGAAATCACTGCAAAATATCGAAATGATTCTGAGAGACACATGCTCTTGAATGAGATGTTCACTGGCTCCCCATGGGAGAAAATATGCTTTGGATTTGTTAAGAAGGGGTGGCTGACCACTGTGTTGCAGGGCCATGCCTGTTGAATGGATTCCAGTGACACACTTTCCTCTGTTTGTACAATTGGAGGAACTCTCCAACATTTGTCCAACATTTCAAGCTACATTGGGCCAATGAAAGATCCAGACAGAACTGTAATGTTTTATTGTTTTTTTGCAGAAAGTATTGAAAGTAATGACGTTAGTGATTTAATACATGTCAAGCCTACTATAGCCTCTGCAATTCCTTTAACAAATCTCAGGACATCCTCCTTGGCTGGGATGGTTGCCATGGCTACTGTGGACCAACAGGAGGACCGAGAGTGTGTCGCACTCTGATGACCCGGCCGGCTGCCTGGACAGCTGCTGTGGGATGTGAGCCCAAGTGTATTGCTGGTCTCTCTCTGTAGGCATGGAGACTGAAACAACCTCAGGTCAGTGACTGTGGTGAGGGGAGCAGGGAGTGAACCTCGGTCCCCTGACTGCCAACACCATGTCTGGGAACCAGAGAGTCTACAACAGTACCAAGAGGCTTGCATTATGGTCTGAGAATGACATCACAGGTCTCAGCCAAGTGTAGATAAAACCTCCTCCGATACATTTTCAATGGTACACAAGTAAGGACAGCTTCCAGAGACCTAATAGTAAATGGCCAAAACCAGAAACAGGGCAGTGTACCCTTAGCAAACATACCCAGGACAGAGCAAGTGATGTCAGCGATAGGAGGAAGTCACAAAGTGACGTGCGGCTACTCTGTCATGTAGAAGGCACGCAGCAGAAGGGATATTAGTGCCCTGTGAGTCACCGAGAATAACTCGAAAACACACACACACACACACACACACTGGTGCACCGATTAACTTTTGCATAACTGTTTCACATCCCAGATTTATGTCTGAGGAGACAGCCGTTAACTAAGAGTAAAATGAGTTTCCCCCCGCTCACAGCCTCTCTCAACACAGTCCCCAGCGTATGACTGACACATAATGTAATAGTTGGCAAAAAGAAAGCGAATACCCAGCAACCCAGGCCCTCGTCGTCAGACTGTAACTTGCGAAAAGGAGGAGGTGGGTCAGAGGAAAGTAAATAAAGCGTGAGAAACCAGGGCGGCCATTTGCAGGGCAGGTCCCTGGCCAGCGTTTCCTGTTTGGTCCACTGCTCAGTCTCAGTACTAATCCCCTCACTATGAGCGCCTTTCTCAGGATGCTTAAGTGACCCCAGCCAGAGAACCAGAGAGATCCAGAGCAGATTTAAGGCATTAAGATTCACTGTGGCCAATTTCTCTACTCTGCAGTCTTAAAAAATGTGTCTTAAAGACTTAACTGGTCTTGAAGGACCTTTGCGCAGGCTGAAGCTCAGTTCTTTGTGTGAAACTGTTGTCATGTTAATAAAGTTGTTTCAATTTTGGTTTGTTTTTTGTTTGTATATGAGGTATGTAGTTGTAATAGGAAATTGTTGAATGTTATACATGTTCTGCATGTTTTGTAAACCTTACTTATAAGCAATATATAAAGGATTGTTTTATACTATTCCAGCTAAGACTATGCATGGGCTACATGTTTGAGTCAAGTCTACTCCTGCAAGACTAGCCTAATGCATTGAGAAGTCGTTTACCAAAACCCTGAAAGTGGAATTCTAAAATCTTCCCTGAACCCCAGATGACGGTTTCCATGGGAACACGATAAACAGTGAGGCTTGGGAGGAGTGCTTGTGGAACAGGAGCGCATAGTTTGTCCATAGCCGTGAATGGCGGTGAGAAGTAGATAGAAAGGCCTAATGGACGCGTAATTATGTCATTATTAACTACGTGGCTGTCAGTTGCGTAGAGTATCTCTGTAGAAAACGTATTTTTGAAAGAAAACAGATGGGAAAAATAGGCGTATAATTGAACGGTTGATATATAGGCTATACACAAGCAAAACAACAGACAGCGCGCGCCCTCTCCAAGTTGGAACACGAACCTACTTGTTTCTCGTCGAGCATTAGTAGGTCTAATTTGTTTATTATCAAAAGGAAGCGCGGCTAAACATTGTGTAGGAAATTTTTTGATGCGAATGTAGTCTAGTGTGCATTTTTTCAATGACGTCGATCCAAAAAGTATATGGACAAACCGCATTATTATTAAGGTCAAATTAGAATGTTCAAACGACAAAAAAATATAAATAAAATGCGCGCATTGTGTTTTAGTGGAGAGGTGTTTGAGACAACGGATTGGGGTGGGGGCCGAGGAGGAGGAAGGGGGGTAAATTGGGCGGACACATAAAAACTGCAAAGGGCAATAGATGCTTGATCAGTTGGAGAGTCTGCCTGTCCGCGCAGTGTTCCGCCCTCGTGAACTTCTGGAGATAGGAGCCCCGCTGCAAACCTACCGACTTCCATTCCGTCTCAGTCAGTCTCCGTCCATCGTCTCGCCTCTTGTTTTAGAGGGGTCGTTAAGGAATTAATGAGCCAGAGGCACCGAACTTCTCCGTAGGGCTCATTCGGTGTTTTCAGTACATGGTTTACACCTGGGCTGTCTTCGCGTGAGGAAAACTCGCACCTTTTTGTCATATTAACTTCAATCGAGGATACCTGTACCTCTACTGATGGTAAGCGCCGATCGAGTTTACATCTGTGGCATATCCAAATGGGCTTGTATTTACGTAAAGAAAGCTTGTAACCTACAAAACGACTTTATAGTTTGAGCGGATTTTTTAAACAGTAGGCTACGTTCAAACACAATTTTGTTCTTATAAACCAACACGTATGGAATAATCCGAATCACTAACACTAGGCTATCTCTAAATGATCGAAAAAACACGATTTATGAAAAATAAATATGTTGGCTATTCGTGTTACTGGATATCATTTATGTAGTAGGCCTATGTAAACGAATGTAAGGAGTTAATGGTGATCATTGGTAATTCAGGCTATAGACATGTTGTGCCATTGCCAGATTGTGTTCAGAATCTGCAGAAACTCGTCTAATGAGGTCATTTTCTGCTGAAGTCTCACGGGAGACACTTTTCTTTTTTTGTGTGTTTTCTAACGCATGAGTAATAGCACACCTGTATTTATACTGGTTTCTTTTAGTTATTTTGTGGTTTTACAAAACTTGCCGATCGCTATTTACAGATTAAGACACCTGTGTGCACAACGTGTGGCCCCAATATGCGCGTACTTTTTTTCTTAGAAACGCACCCTTGCGTTTACAACAGAATATCGTTGTAGACGGTCTAAATAGCCATTCTTTGAATTGATGTGGATCTTAAATATAGTATTTGTCTTGCTTATTCATCTATTTTCAATTATTGAAACAGGCCCATTAGAATGGAGTCGCATGCGTAAATTAGGCCTGTCCATTTAGGTCACAGACTATTATTAATCAAATGACAAAGTGCATTGCTACCGAATGTTTGTGAATGACAAATGTTTCAAATATTTCAATGCGCAATACAAACTACATTTTGTAAATTACATTATATAACATCACCATAATTAAACGTGTTTAACGTTAATGAAGCTGTGATTAGGCCTACTGACAAAAGTTTACAGTTACAAACCAGTGATTGTTTCACAATCGAATACAAATGCCGTTTATTGATATAATTCTTTCCAACATAGTCCAGCGCGGACGCATTGTGGCGTTCGGTGCGCAAAAACTTCATAGCCTATACTGTCCAATCTGCAGCTTCCGTTTCAAAACCATTACACTGTGAGGATGAATGTTTTATCATCGTTCAAACATTACTATTTAGCTGTACGTTCCTTAGAGGAAGGACACGTTGATATTGGAATTAAAATAAGGTCAAAGTTAAGCATTCATTGACATGTTGTCAGAGTGTAACAGTTCATGAAATGTGAAGAGAAGTTCTTATGTTTAGCTACCAAATAGGTCAAATCAACAGTCTCCAATTGCAGGAATGGAAAGTGCCATATTTTTATCGGATCATAAGTGGTTATGCTATCAGAACAAACTGCCGGGAGCGCAAAGAAACTAGAGTGTATAAATCAACTATAGGGTGCTTGACATTGCCAAACCCAATTGTTTTGTTTAGTCTATTTTCGTTCCATATTACAGGGAGCGCAGGCAACATGTTGAGAGGAGAACTAATCTCTCGAAAGACATATTATTAACGATACGAGTGAGGATAGGCTGCACAAGTCACCTCGTCACCTCACATGATAAAGTTGCCTTACAGGGATTATGTTGATAGTACAAACATGTCTTAAACATAAGTGAGCAAGCTCGGTGGCCACCAGAACTTATAATTGATTTGAACTAAGGGCAAGTGGAGTATCCAGTTTTTTATAAAAGGGATATTCCTTTCACAGATAAACCTATTTTATCCGTGATATTGCAGTCTCAGATTTTTCGTAGTCTTCTTTCACAATTAGGTTGTGGGTATAGATACATCTTTATCAGGTTCATTGAAAATAAGTTATAATCCATGATTGGTTATAATTCGCAATTTAAAAAACATTCAATTGAAGTATTGCATAAGAACACTGTCATGTTGCGGTGCAGAAAAGAGCAGAGCAAATATTGAATTGAAATACCAGACAGAGATGTTTTAGCAACATTGTGTTCTTGCTGCCTGAGAGCATGGCAGAGATAAAAGGCTAAAATTGGGCCCTTCAACTATTGTCTGTTCCCCTGGTAACCCCCCCCCCCCCTTCTTCCCCCATCCCTGTCAGATTCCTCAGGAAACACGTCTAAAGGACCATGTGCATAGTCTGATCACATTATCTCTGGTCAGAAAGAAAGAGAGAGAGAGTTACAGGGAGGCCTAGAGAGGACACCGCCAGGCCAGGCAAGGCCAAGAGAACCAAACTGCAGAGACCTAATTGCACCCTTGACTGTATTTGTTGCAAAATATGCATTGCTGTGTCTTTAGCCTATTTGGAACTTAGGAAAATGTGAGACCAAATTCCAAACCATCCCTTTTCCTTACTTATGTTGTGTATAGCAGAGCTAAACCTCTAAACGACAAGGGGGAAAAAACGACCCATCGTGTTATAAGGTTGTCCGACTGTCAACATCACACTTACCACTACTGTGAAACTAATCTGCAAATAGGAACCCACTAATCTCTTTGTTACGGCCAGCTATCTGTCTTAAACGCATCTTCTGCAGTCATCGCAGCACTTGGAGAATGCTTTCGTTTGAGCGAGTGCCCCAGTAACCGGCCCGGGCGCAGTGTCACAGCCGCTCTGTGCAAGCTCACAGCTTTTTTTTTGAGCTCGTATGAATCCCTGTCATCTTGGGAGAGGCCTCTATCTCTGTACAATGAGCGTTTGTTGTCAGGGATGCACATACACGTTCCCCCCCCTCTCTCTCTCTCTTTGCAGCCTCCCCACCCCATGGGTAATAGAGCTGATCATGTTCTGAACCCTCGCCCCCCTTCTGCCACTGGTTCTCACGGACAGGCGGGGACATTCACTCACTCACATACACACGACACAGCACTAAACTGTTTCTAACACACACACATGTACATGCACACATTCACGCACACCACCACTTTCTCTCACACACAGAAACAAGTGTCACGCCCAGGAACAGGGGGTCATATGGGGGTCACGGTCTAATTCTGTTACCGAAAAAGATATAATTGATTGCCTGTACAGTAAAGCACACATGGACTAAGATAAACACAAGAGCTATGAAGCCAAACAGTATAACACACACATACACACCCTGTGTATCATAATGTTTCTGCTAATGTTCATCTTAGCTGTTGTAATGCTTGGTCCAGTTCCAGTGGACACTGTTCCAAGCGATGACCCAACACTTGCGTCGCCCTGGATTGCCGTCAGCTGAAGAGTCTCCCGTGCTCAGCCCGTTTCACACACACTCTTTAATTATATTGTGTGTGATTCACCAATGTGCTTTTCAACCAATAGATTCCTAGTACCAAGTTGCTTTAGTTGGGGTGGTGCAAATCTAGGCTATGAGTGTCAGCTGTGCAAGTGGTACAACGTTTAGGCAGGGGTGTCAGGGGGTAGGGGTCATTGTCTCAGTTGTCATAAGATTGTTTGACATCTTCTAAAACTCACAATTTCCTTTGGCCTGGTTTATTTAGCAGGCCCACATTAGTAAGTATAAGAGTTGGAAAAAACCTTGTTGTGTCTGTCTGCTTCTCTCATCTGTGGAAACGATCCGGTTTCGGAGTCGAATCTGGCCTGAGTGCCAAGCCGTGGCCCTCATGACAGTTGGATGGATTGCAGCTTAGAGACTGCAGTTCTGGAAGCTTTCTATAAAGAACATGGGCTGTTAGCACCGTGTGCCTGTGGCTGGGTTTGGTGGGAGGAGGGCTGCAGAGCTGCAGATAGCGGGATCTGCTGATGAGTGAGTGGCGATGAAGAGGTGGGCCTGTCATTAGGGGCCAATGCAGCCTGTGTGATCTCAGGAGGGAGGTGGTGGGTGGGGGGGTCAGTAGGGAGAGAATGGGTCAGTCTTGTGAGGGTGGGGGGGAGACCTAGGTGGGCTGATTACAGGTCAGTCTTCTTCAGAGTGGGTTGAGAGGGAATCTTTGAGACGGGAGTCGTTTTCTTTTGGAGCACCTTTTGAAGACAAATTAGCCCTTCTACGCCTCTTGCCCCCCTTTCATATGTAGATTGATCCTCTCTCATCAATGCAGGGCTATCATTGTGCCATCAGATAGTTGGGCTCTAATGAGAGGGGAAGGCTCCGGGTGGTATGAGTATGACGAGGGCCACTACTTGGCGGTCTGTGTGTCTGTCATACACTGTCTGTCTGTCTGTCTGTCTTACACTGTCTGTCTGTCTGTCTGTCTGTCAGTCTTACACTGTCTGTCTTATACTGTCTGTATGTCTGTCTTACACTGTCTGTCTGTCTTTCTGTTTGTCTTAAACTGTCTGTCTGTCTTACACTGTCTGTCTGTCTTCTCTCTGTCTGTATGTCTGTCTGTCTTACTCTGTCTATCTTTCTGTCTTTCGGCTTTCCCATCGGTGTTATTTAGACAGTGATAATATATCAGTTCCTATGAAAGACAGAGCTGTTTAAAAGAGTGGTAAATATGCAATGTGGCATGTGGCCTGTGGCCTAAACTCTTCACCCTTTTTTCCAAATGTTTTTGTAGTCATATAGTCCTACATAAACAGTACATGAGCCTGTTGAATGTGTCTGTTTTCACATGGTGTGTTTTGAGAGCACCAACCGAGTAGTACATAAGTGATCTGCTCTTCCTCTGGTGTGCCTGTTACAGTAAATAGAACATTAGCGTAACCTTTTACCCACGTGTTAATGTGATAAGCCTTAAAGAGAGACTGGGTTGCACACACACACACTAACACACACACACACCTAGTCTTCAGTGTCCTAGGCTCTTATTATTGCCCTGTTTTTCCCTGTGATGTTTTCAGGAACAGGGTCATTCCAACGTTCTCAGGCAGCCCTCCAGCACCAGCTAACATTTCCTTGAGGAACGCATCCATTGCTGGCTCCCAACAAACATGGACTGTTTTCCCATGCTTTCTTTTCTGTCGGTAAGTGGACCACGCCGATTCAATTTGTGTCATGTGACGGTATGCCATTGGTACCCCGACCCCCCCCCCCCCCTCCTTTTTCTTCTCTGATTGTGTTATTTATAGGTTGACCATGCCCTGGCTCGATGCTCGGGGGGTTGTGTTGAGTGGGATGGTTAGAGGGAACGAGGCAACCGTTCCTGTCCTGCCTTTTTAAGGGAAACCTTGGTGAAATGTGCAGCACATGGTCCTTTGTTTGAGTCCGCCTGTTTGTCTGCCTGCTTGCCCACCTGCCTGTCTGCCTGCATGTCTACCTGCCTGTCTGCCTGTCTGGCTGCCCACATGGGTCAGACTCACAGAGACTCCGTCTCCTTATCGAGTTAAGAATTTGCTCTGACCTCAGGGCTGCCTCTCTCTCCTTCCTCTCTCCCTTATTGGTCTAATAACACTGGAGAAGGGAGAGGGGGAGGTAAAAGGAATGGCCCTCAGATTCCATTCAGAAAGCTGGGTTCTTAAAGCAGCTGTTTACCTTGGGAGGATGTCGCCAGAGATAAAGTCCTATCTGATGGGAGGCCATTTAACTGTAAACAAGGCAGACGGGACGATTAGAGCCAATCTGAGCGCGCGGGCGTCTGGAACATTAGCGAGGAGGCCTCTGTGAGTAAGGTTCCTCCTTTAATGGTGGGGATGAGGAGAGGGGACACGAATGTTACATGTCACGTACATGAGATTTCGCCATTTCTCTTGCTCTCTCGCTCCCTCGTTCGGACTCTCTCCCATGTCCTTCCTCATTCTTTTTTGTTCCCCCTCCCTCCCTCTCGCCCGCCCCTCCGCCCTTCTCATCTCATATCCACTCTCTCCTCACCCCCTTATCTCTCCTTGCTTATCTCCCCTTCCAGAGACATCATGATTCCTGGTAATCGAATGCTGATGGTCATTTTATTATGCCAAGTCCTGCTGGGAGAGAGCCACCATGCTAGTCTGATACCTGAGGAAGGGAAGAAGAAAGTGCCGGGCCTCCAGGGTCGCACGGCTGCTCAGAGCGATGAACTTCTGCGGGACTTTGAGGCCACGCTGCTGCACATGTTCGGGCTCCAGAGGAGGCCGCGGCCCAGCCGCTCGGCCACGGTGCCCCGCTACCTGCTCGACCTCTACCGCCTGCAGTCAGGCGAGGCAGAGGAGGCTGGCGCCCACGACACCGCCTTCGAGTACCCCGAGAGGTCGACCAGCCGCGCCAATACCGTGAGGGGATTCCACCATGAAGGTGAGGAGGACAGGGGGGAGTGGGAGGAGGAGGGAGGGATGGTTAGGAGGAAAAAGGAGGGATATGCTGCAGAGAGAGGGAGGGATTGAAGGGGGGGGGGGGTGGCCTGAGTGTCTGTCTGTGTTTTAGGCAGTAACAGAATGAATAATTCAATCAATTCTTACATAACAGCCACATGTGATCCCAAAATGGAAGCTTTGAATGAGAGTTGTCCTCCGTAGCTTATTTCCTGCCGTCATTCACAAAAGGCACAGACAGAAGGGGAGCGAGAGAGAGAGAGAGAGAGAGAGATACAACCACTAAAGAGAAACCATGGTCAAGGTAATTGGTTGGCGCGCACCTGGAATAGCAGAGGCGTGGGAAGAAACACAACCTCAAGAAGTCCTCTCCCATTCTCCCGGTCCTCGCCTCTGCACATTCCGCTCGTTCAGATGGTAGCTGACTTTGTTAGCGTGGGGTGTTTCCAGTGGAGAGGAAAAAAATGCAACATTTCCTACATCCCTTCAAGATTGTTATAAGACATCCCCACCCACCCCAACATAAACTACAGACGATTAAGGATGTGGTCACAAAATGGTGGCCAAAGAAGGGGCGGAATTCAGGCCTGACAAGTTCCTCACTTCTCCCGGGAGTCTCTGTGGTCCTACAAAACGCTGCACAGTGTGTTTGGTTTGCAGCTGAAGGAAAAGCGTACCTCCATATTATTGAATTACACTTCTCACCCCACCCTGCACTAGCACAGTTTTAAAAAAACCCTCCCTGGGATTTCTCTCTCTCTCTCTCTCTCTCTCTCTCTCTCCAAGTTTATATGGAGGGCCCTTCGAGAGGGCCCTCCCTCAACATACAATTATCTTTAATGCTATTCTGCAGAATTCTAAATAAAGTCTTTGCTGCCATCAGTGTGGGTCCAGGGATCAGACAGGAACAGGTCAGAGCGCTGGGAACACAGGCCGAGGACGCGCTCTGAGAGAGGGCCCGGGACGCAGCCTAGACAGGAGGCTCACAGGGATCCCACTGTGTGTGTGGGGCCTGAAACTGAAAGCATGCTAGGGAGACGTGCGTCAGGGAAGGAAGGATAAGAGTAAGAACAAGTTTGAATAGGTGATTAGGGACAGCCATTTTACATTTACATTTAGTCATTTAGCAGACGCTCTTATCCAGAGCGACTTACAGTAAGTACAGGGACATTCCCCCGAGGCAAGTAGGGTGAAGTGCCTTGCCCAAGGACACAACGTCAGTTGGCATGACCGGGAATCGAACTGGCAACCTTCGGATTACTAGCCCGATTCCCTCACCGCTCAGCCAACTGACTTCATCATGGAACACCAAAGGTGATGACAGAGGGGAACAAGGGCCTTTCGATGAGTGTGCTGTGTACATTACAGTCCAGTACCAACCTGCTGGCATCTCACTTGTGGGCCTTCACAGTGAGAGGGAGGTGTGTATGGAGGGCATAGACAGGCTGAGCTGGAGGGCTGAAGAAGAAGTCTGCCCTGAGGAGGAGAAGGAGGAGGAGGAATGAGTCAGCCTTAATGGGATCTTGAGTTCTACACACAAACAAACACACACGCACTACCACGGCAAAGCACCAAGGCCACGCTGGAAGCACACTCCTCACCGGCCTATGATGCAACGCTTGTGTGTGTGCTTGTGTGTGCATGTGCGTGTGTGTGTTCACTCAAAGATTCTAGTGGTATTTTAGTTTCCGTCCACCCAGCTATGTTAATAACATGCTTGAGGTCTTTCTGAGTTTCTAAGTTGCTTGCTTTCATGTACAGTAAAGTCCATTGTGTGCGGCTTAAACTAAGGGAATGTATATCTCACCAATTCCAGTTTGATTGAGTAAAACACTTACAATGAGACGAGAAACAGTTTGTTTCAGTGAGAGAGAAAACAGGACTGGAGAGAAACTCAGACGCCAAAGATGACAAAGAGGTTAAAAGATGCGATAACCCTCGTTAAAAATCCTCAAGGAATTCATGACGGAAAAAAAAATCTGTTTTCCAACCCTCCTCTTAGCCGCCCCCGTTGCTCCGCCACCAAACACCCGTCTGTCAGAATCTTAACAATTATTCGCGATGAAAATGATAAACGTCCCAAGTTAACAAACTGCCGAGCCAATCAAAAACACAGCAGGTTTTAATAACGAGAGCCACCTGGGCAAGATTAAGGTCTGGGTGTGAAATAACAGGGTCGGATCGAGCAGGGAAATAGCAGACACAACATTCCTTTCCCAACAATGGTGATCTTGCCAGAGATCTGCAGACTGCACACGGAACAGCTCCCCCTCCTCTGTGTTTATTCTGTAGCAGTGCTCCGATAATCACCACTCTCCTGGTAATGCGTGTTTCAGCAATGTGCCCCAGAGAAAGGCACCGAGCGAAGAGCGGGCGATGATCCCTGGATGGATAGATAAGGACGGATAGAGAGAGCGTGTATATTTGGACTCGGAATCTCTCCGCCCCCACCATCCCTCACCCCCTAGGCTCGTGAAAAGCGAACATGTACATTCTTTTGTGTCAATTAAGGCATGTTAAGAGTGCAGAGGTATGTGTTTTGCTCAGTTGAAAGCTGTCTTCCATAACCCCTAACTGCAGGCGATTGGAGAGCGTGTGGTTGCAATCACGGAGATGGACAGAAAGGGAACCGGTTCAAAGATCAGAAGGTGTAAGAGTTTTGGAGGGAACGAGTGAACAGCGAGTGAGAAGGAAGAAAAAGAGAAATAGTAGGGGCACTTTAAGTACAGGACAGTGGTTTGTTAGTTCTGTGGTAGCTGTTACTGACTGGCCTGGTGATCAAATTCATTGTAAAGCTGCAGACATTGACCTTCTTGTTGCTCTAATCTTTTGTCAGAACACATGGAGCGGGTGCACGAGGCCAGTGAGGCAAGGGACGGGGAGGCCACGCCCCTACGCTTCCTCTTCAACCTCAGCAGCATCCCCGAGGACGAGCTGCTGTCCTCGGCCGAGCTCCGCCTCTACCGCCACCAGATCGACGAGGCCATCGGCCGCAGCGGTTCGGACGGCGGGAACGGCGAGGCGCTGCACCGGATCAACGTGTACGAGGTCCTGAAGCCGCCGCGGGACGCGCAGCTGATCACGCGCCTTCTGGACACGCGGCTGGTGCGCCACAACGCCTCGCGCTGGGAGAGCTTCGACGTGAGCCCCGCCGTCCTGCGCTGGACACGGGAGCGCCTGCCCAACCACGGGCTGGCGGTGGAGGTGCTGCACCTGGACCAGACGCCGCGGCACCAGGGCCGCCACGTCCGGATCAGCCGCTCGCTCCCCCAAGAGCCCGGGGAGGACTGGGAGCAGCTGCGCCCCCTGTTGGTCACCTTCGGCCACGACGGCAAGGGCCACCCACTGACACGGCGCGCCAAGCGCAGCCCCGCCAAACGTGGACGCAAGCGCAACCGCAACTGCAGGCGCCACGCGCTGTATGTAGATTTCAGCGACGTGGGCTGGAATGACTGGATAGTGGCGCCCCCGGGCTACCAGGCCTACTACTGCCACGGGGAGTGCCCCTTTCCCCTGGCCGATCACCTCAACTCCACCAACCACGCCATTGTGCAGACTCTGGTGAACTCTGTCAACACCAACATTCCTAAGGCCTGCTGCGTGCCCACAGAGCTCAGCGCCATCTCTATGCTCTACCTGGACGAGCACGACAAGGTGGTCCTAAAGAACTACCAGGAAATGGTGGTGGAGGGCTGTGGCTGCCGCTAGCTAGGACTAAGACTACAGACAATGACTGGGTGACTCAAGGCAGGCTGCAGCTTGCACAGACACTAGGAAAGTTACTTTAACTCCCAAAAAACTTCACTTGGACCCTTATTTATAACTTTTATGTTGAGATGTATGTTTGTCTGGTTTTTTTTTTCTTTGACAATATGATCATATATTTTGACAAAATATATATATTTATATCTACATATTAAAAAAATGAGTGCGTTCTTATTTTAAACATAAATAAAACAGCTGTACAACTTTTGATAATGTATATTAGATTGTATAAGGGGTTTTTAAATGAGAAAATTGTAAAAAAAAGAAAAAAAAATCTGAAAAGAAAGTTTATTTACTGGTAATATTTATTGCTTTCATATTATATACATTTACATGAAAAATAAAAACATAAATTGCCTTTCAATATTACATTTCAGCAGATCACAAGACGCACCATTTGTGTACTTAAATTAGAGCACTGCGTGAAATTGTCACAACACTGATTTACTACAAATCAGTTGAAGTAATCAGAAATGTACATGATTTTAATTCACCTCTTTACATTGATCTTTAATGATTTTGTTAGATAGGTCCCTTGAAATGGAATCAGTTTTATATTTGTTTAGAAATAACTGTTAAAAACTATCAAGATGACATGGGTTGTGAAAAAAATGAAAGATCCATGACTGTTTTACATGAGTTTGAACTGAACACTGAGGCCATTTTGAAATGTATTGAAATAATTGTTGCAATTCATGAAAAAAACAAGAAAAAACAGAGTCATCTTTCTGATACTCTGTCTCTCCCAAATAAAAGAATGTTCGTTTTCACATCTGCCATCAAACAGCTTTCACTAATTAACAATTAGATTTTTTGATGTAGGCCATTTAAAACCAATGTATAGGGAACGAATTTACCTATTTGTATTAACAATTGGTAACCTAATGGACAAGCTAGGAAAACGGTGTGGTTTTGATAATGAGCTGGTAATATAGACTAAAAGAAATAACTTTGAACAATGGCTTGAGGTTTGCCTTTGTTAAACTCAAATTTCACTTTTATGTCAATTAGGCCAACATGCTGTGGTTAGACACTCGCTAATCCAATTGCCGTCTAGGCGGATTGTTGAAACTGATTGCGGGAGACACTTGGGGGAGTGATCCTATTGTTTCTCGTGGTTTGGCGTTGGCGGCGGCATGATTGCAGACGATGCGTCGTGCTCTGACACAAGACGATTCCGTCCACAGAAGAATCAAAGGTTAGACCGTCTGTCTCCTCTTCCTTTGTCCTCTGCAGCTCATGCCGGCAGAATAAAGACGCCAGTCTCCAACCTGTGCCCCATTAGACAATAGACTTCTACATCACTTATTTACAATCCGACGGCTGCGGAAAATTATGTGATAACGTTTAGAGGGGGCGGAGGCTGAGGGGGGCGGGGGTACTTTGAACGTTGAGGGGTGAAGGGGGGTACACTCTTTCACTATACCGATGCCCGAGTGAACTGGTGGAGCCAGTGATCAAACAGATTTGGCAGAAGGATCATTCACAAAGTAGATCATTGCATAAATTGAATGTCCGGATTTCACGGACACGTCACAAAATGCCAAATCCAAACCTTACTTCTATTGTTAGGTGGTGTGAGCCCCTTATCCAAGCTTTCATGCCATTAGGCCTTCCACTGCCATTACAGCCATTATGCTACATTTTTTCCCCTTCATGTTTAAACTAAGTAATTGTTTCCATTTCAAAGAGGGTTGGTGTGAGAGGCCTTCGACGACAACGGCATGTATTTGAAGCCAAACCGAAGTCGTTAGTCTTTTCCCTCTTAAATCAGTTCACCTTTAGCGTCCGCGATGCCCTAGGCCCAAGGCTTGCGGGCTCCTCTTTGATGAGCGCGTATCAGTGCGTAGCCCAGTCCGAAACGGGAGGGAGATTAGGGAGGGAAAATAATTTCATTTTGAAGTGACTGAAGGCAGAGAGGGTGGGAGTTTCTTTTCAGCAGCTTGACTGCAATTACACACATATTCAACTGATCTTCCAGGGTGTGTTGATAACATCAGCCAGTTATGGTAATAGCCTGGTCGTCCATTGTCTCACCAAGTCTCCACAACGAAGAAGCGTGTTTATTAAAATGTATAGAAAAATGATGGTTCTGGCTAGGAGAAACGTAAACAATAGACTAATGTTACATCCTTCCAATGCTATATTGATGGATTTGACAGTTGTACAGTGTATCTTCTATTCTGAGATGCACATCTGTATGACAGTTGTTGGTCTATCGATTTCTGTCAGATCTGACTGACAACAATGGTGGGGGCACCGAAGTGGGATGGGATGGCGTGCTTTGTCATTCCGATGTGATGTGCCACTCAGTCTCAGGAGAGTGGCTGTTCTCACGCAATTACAGGTGAGTCATTACGCACCAGGGTTTGTTGACACTGCCCAACTAATTGACAGAGCGACCTCTTCAAAAAGCTTTTTATTCCGACGTTCTGCTGTAAAAGGCAAACGTTTATAGACAATAAACCGCAGTTTAAGAACAAAGAAAAGTGAACTCGCTCGCCTTGCGAGGCACTCCATCCCTTTGTTTAATAATATCTTTACTCGAAGTTTAAGAAGATAATTGCTTTTCAGATGTTCAATGCCTATGGCCATAATTACCTTTAGTTATCTTTACAGGGACATTGGTAATTTGTTGGTAATAACTGTTTAGATATTTCATATTCAATAATGAGACAAATACTTCCTTATTCCTAATTTTATTTTGGATACATTGAGGGAAAAAGTTAAAAAGTAAAACTGATTTGTTTACAAAAATGTCATAGTTGATTAAGCAAGACCACCAAAGCAGTGTTTAAGTGTTTTGCTCTGGGCTATATAGAGAATTTCTTAGAAAGGAGTGGACTGGCATTTTCAATCCACTACAGAATGACTGTCTGACAGAGTGCATCTCTCTCTCACCCACCTCTCGCTTGCTCATCCCTACTCCCTATCATCCCTCCTCAATGGCTTCACTTGTGCTCCTGTCCAAACTCTTGATTGGTTTGAAAGCAGCCGTTTCAGATAAAGAGGAGATGCTTCCCTACGCTTGATTGGGTGCTTAAAAGCCCCTGTTGTTGAAAGGGGGGGGGGGGAGTCTCTGTATGGTCAGTGGATGGAACACACACACACACACACACACACAGAGATAGACACATACTATGGGTGCAGGATCAGCAGGGAGTGACGAGAGCCAATGTCAGTGCAAATGGAGGTCAGGGCCTCTCGTTTCACTCTCCCACTCATGGCAAAAACACACACTCACACACTTGCACGCGCGCACACACACACTCAAGCACAATATATTTTCTCTCCCGTTGCCACATACTATGATATTCCCTGTATCTGTGTCCT
The DNA here is from genome assembly GCF_963692335.1 of Osmerus eperlanus. Lineage (NCBI taxonomy): Eukaryota > Metazoa > Chordata > Actinopteri > Osmeriformes > Osmeridae > Osmerus > Osmerus eperlanus. Next base: position 8,298,494 of record NC_085026.1, on the reverse strand, counting down.
ATACACACACAAAACGCCCATTCTCGCACACCCATTACCAAAACACACACACAAACACACACAAACACGCACACATGAGAGGAGCATGAAACCCTAGACGCTGGCCCCTGCTCGTACGTGGCCTGGGTTATCAGGGTCCCACCTGCTCGCACCACTGCCTGGCCCTCTCCTCCACTCATCACAGACACATGGTACCCAGGGCACGGCCTACAACCAGGAGGGGACGAGGCTGTCAACAGCGGAATAACCTGACCCCAGGGTCACCTGCAACACACACATGCTATATGCAGCACACATTCACAGTCACACATTGACGGGCATGGAGCAAGCATCTGGTAGTGTCTGAAATATTTAGTTTTAAAGGGCTGGGAGGATGAGGGACATCTCTTTTTAAGGTTTAGTGACATGGATTACTTAGTCTAGTAGAATTCAGAGGTTGTTTTGGTGAACACCTTGTGTCTTTTGGTTGCTGTGTAGGAGAGAGTTCAAACCCAGTGGTGCAGAGCTGGAATAGTTGAGAAAAGAGAAAAAAGGGAACAGAGTCATGGTTAATTTCACAGGATGGAGATTTCCCTTATTCATAGTAAGTGTGTGTGTGTTTATTTAGTGGTTGTCAGGCTGCCCGAGTTAGGGATCAGTTAGTTACCCTCACATTAAGAGTTAAGAGGAGGAACTGTTGCGTGAGTGATTAGAAGGTTTCTCAGATATTTCCACCTCGACAACAGTTCCCAAACACTGTAGCGTGTACCCCCACCTCTCTCTCTCTCTCTCTCTCTCTCTCTCTCTCTCTCTCTCTCTCTCTCTCTCTCTCTCTCTCTCTCTCTCTCTCTCTCTCTCTCTCTCTCTCTCTCTCTCTCTCTCTCTCTCTCTCTCTCTCTATTTTATTGTTTGGCTTCCCTGTGAGTGAACACTCTCTCTCTTCTCAGTTGTTCTCTCACACACATATACCAAACTGAGAAGGATGGCAGTGGAAATTTCCACTTGGTGAGGAAACAAACCTGCAGGTTTAAAATTGGGTGTCAAGTGCTGTTGTCGCTGTGTGGACGGAATGCCCCTTTTGTTGGGCGAGCCCCGCGGTCTAATTTTGGGCAGGGCAGGGTGTCCCAGCAGTAGGCCTTTCTTCCCCCCGGCCCGCTGCAGTTTCATTAGATACGCCTAATGAAAAGATGACCGTCGGACAGCGGCCCAGACCTCCAACAGCGCCGGCCTGTACTTACCCCCCCACCCCCACCACCGACAGTGTAACAGCTGAAAGTCTCCCCTCTCCCACACTGTGGCCCAATCCCAATACTGTCCACCATCTCCTTTTCCTACGCCCTCCTTTTCCTCCTCTTCCTGAACTCTCCCTCAATGTGGCCCCATCCCAATCTAGTTCCCAAAAATTCCTCCATGTTCACATGTATGGCCAGGTCCCATGTCCGTTCACTACAACCTTCAAATCTCCAGAGTCCTCCAGTACTTCAACTGTGACCCTAAGTGTTGTGAACGCCCGCCTCCAAGAAGACAAAGCTACTTAGGCAGTAGTAACCCCTCCACACACCTGCCCGACGAACAAAACACCCTGTAATTAAGCAATATCACACGAGAAGGAGTGCTGTTATGCTGCACGTCAGCGCGGCTGAGAACCCGTCGTAGGTTCGAGGCCTGAAGGGTGAAGGCCGAAGATAATCACTGCCGCTTTCATGCAACACTTCTACAAGCTCCATTCATTAGTTAACAGGAATAAGCAACAACAGATTTTGATTTGTTGTTTATTGAATCCGTTACTTTGCTCCGCCACACAAATACATCTGCAACTAGACTGGGACTGGACCGTTGCCAAGCAACACATAAAATGTTCCTGCACACTTAGCTTGCTACTTAGTGTGGGTATACGTGTTACTGCAGGCTAGCAACTTTGAAACATGTATATAATCCATTTATTGTGCAATAAGCATCTGTTGTGGAAATATGTTTATCTTTGGGGAGCAAGGTTCGTTACAATCTAAGATAGTTATTGACCATTATTGTAATTAAGGGTTATCAGAACACCGGCAAAGCGGAGTGATACATATAGTTAAGTTATATTCTATATCAGCACTCATGGCATGCTTCTTGTCCCTAAAATGATTTAGTCAGAACAGCTGTAACAGTTGTATGAAGCGAATTCACCTTTTTCACATGCCACGTAGAAACACAGCGTCTTGTTTAAAGGAGAGGACAGAGTTTTTGCGTCAGTTGGAGTCAATCATGGTAGACTAACGTGGACCCGAGTTCACGTTTTCCACTCAGGTACAGGTGTAAATAGAAAGGGGACCGACAGCGGTGTTTGGGCTGAGAGCGTCAGTCTGGAGTCTGGACCTTGGTGTTTATTTGGCTAACAGGCTGCTGTGTGTTGGTACGCAGGCCCTTTGTGAGGCTCCCAGAGTGGCAGGTGGACTGTGCCCAGGGTTTGCGGGCTACCGTTTTGAAAGCGGTGACGTGAAACCAGAGATGTAACGTGACCTTGAGGCAATTAGGTCCACAATGAAGAGCGTTTTTTTCGTCCGGCTTCTTTTGTGTGGCTAAACGCTGTTGGGTTCGGGGTGGGGGCGGGGGGTGAGGAACTTCCATACACACACTTTTTTTTGTGTGTGTATGGAATGAAAATCAATGGAATGATTAAGGAATGGAATCTGTTGGTGCCTGGAGTTTGTGCGGTTTATGCTGGCAAGGGGGAAGTAGAGAAGGTAACTGTGGTCAAATTGGGCTTCTTTGAAGTAGTCTCACCTTTTTGGACTGCTTTTGTGGCGTGAGGGACGGTTGGAAGGTGGTGGTGGTGGTGGGGGGGGGGGGTAACACTGTCTGTTTGGGGGGAGTGCAGTCAACCCTTTCCCATGTTTGCAGACAGACAGAGAGGGGTGGTGGAGGCAAAAAAAGGAGGAGGAGAGAAGGAGGGAGGAGCATGCCTCTCCCTGCCCTCCTCCCTTCCGCTGCTGTATTCTCTCCTGAATGGAGTGTGTCCACCGGATCTGCCTGGGATGAAATGTCATATCTCAGACTGATCCTTATCTCTTAATCGCTTCCTTTGTCTCCCACGATTCCCCAGACCCTCCCTGACTTCCCTCTGTGGACCAGGCCCTTTGAAGTGTCAGGCACGGTTAGGGGACGCTGGGGGTGGGGTTGTGTGTGTTTGAATGTGTGTGTCAGTCTGTATGTGTGTGTCTCTGTGTCTATTTATGCTGGTGTGTGTATGTGTGTGTGTGTGTGTCGGGGGGGGGGGGGGGGGTGGTGTAAGGTCTGGTTTTGCTCTGAACTCAAAGAGAGCTTGAGAGTGTATCTAGATTCATCTGTGCTTGGCTGGGAGGTTAGGGAGGGTGTTGCTATTTATGCTATACAGCCAGATATATAGATGTGTGTGCGTTTGAATGTGTGTGTATGGGGGGGGCTGATCTACCAGTGGGTTGAACTCATCCCCCTCTTCTCCAGCCACTAGCAGATGTGTGCTCTGGTGTTGGGGGAAGCCAAATATGATACAAATGTCAGGAATCTTACACAGAGAGGAGGAAAAAAGATAGGAACAATAACAATAGTGAAACCAAGAAGAGGCTAGGAAGCATTGTGGAGCGCAGATGAGGCCTGTCTGGGGAGATGCAGCTGGGCCCAAGCTGGGGGGCAGAGAGGAGGCCCCACAGCTGCACACACACAGCAACAGCCAGCAGTGTGCGAGGGATTCAGATGTGGACAAGAAAGGTTTAGGGCAGAAGAGGGGGAGAGAAGTTTAAAACCGTGGAAAATCGCAGAAAGTAGAGTAGGTTGGGTTGCAACAGAGTACAGTACGGCATAGTACAAATATGATTATAGTGAAGGACAGTACAGCTGGTTAGAGTAGAGCGGGGTTGGAAAGGAGTGGAGGACAGCTGGGTACAATGGCCAATAGCAGGGGAGTGCAGCAACGCAGGATGGAGGCACGCGGGGTGGGAGAGCGGGGAAGAGAAGGAGAGTCCTGACAGGAGCAGAGGACGAGAGCGAGGAGAGCTGCGGAAGACGGGAGGAACGGAGGAGTGCGGAGAGCAGAAGGGAGGGAAGGGAGCCAGGCCTTTTTGGGGTTTTATTTGGGTAGACTGAGGGATAGCTGCTTCAGGATCTCAGAAATGTGCTGCTGCTGCTGTCCCGACAACAGGGGGAAGTTGTTGGTGGTGGTGGTGTGTGTGTGTGTCCGTGTGTGTGCGTTACAGCAGTGGTGTGCGTCGGATGCACGAGTGCATGTTGTATGTAGGTGTAGGAAAAGTGTGCGTAAGAGATCAATAGACTAGAGAGAATTGAAGAAGAGAAAGGAGACCGAGGAAGATGATGTGAAGAGAGCGTACCGTTAGTTAGAGACAGGGAGGTGGTGTCGGGCATTTCCCCTTGAACCATCACAACATCTGGAGGGCGATCCAGTGACCACGACATGGACCCCACATCCTGGGTGTGCCCCCTCTGCTGGCGAGAGTCAACATGACACTCCGTGTCCATGTGTGTACAGTGTGTGTGTGTGTGTGTCTGTCTGTGTATGTGATTGTGTGTGTG